>NC_057811.1:451904207-452204207 GCF_018294505.1 Triticum aestivum | reverse complement strand
CAACAACTTGGAGAGTTGGAAGATGAAAGCTTGTCCCACTTAGTTCATTTTGAAGGGATATCCTTGTGTTTGTGTGTTTGTTGAAGAAAGATGATATCTTCATCAATTGATCCTCGTGATCAGTTGTTGGATTTATTGCCTTGTCAAAACTTTGATTTGAGTGTGGGCTATCGTCAAATCAAATCAGAACCAACGATGTCCGTAATGTTGTCTTACTTGCGGTTGTCGAGCATACACCATTATATCTTTTGGGTCTGACCAATGCTATTACTTTGTTCACATAGTTATGAAATTACATCTATATGGAAATCTTGATAAATTGTTGTTGAGCCCATTGACAATATTTTCATCATGTCCATGATTCATGTTGAACATCAAGCTAGTGTTGGAAACTTTTGTAAGCATTATCTTCATGTCCCGTTCATGAAGTATATGTTTGGTGAAAGAAGTGACTACCTTTGATTCACGTGCACTTGGTGATAGTTGCCGCCGTGAATTCGAGAAAGTAGTTTTGCTTCCTTTGGAATCATCCCAAGTTAGTCATGCACATGCAAAGTATACTATGGTCTGGTAGATTTGCAACCTCCATCCCACATGTATTTGCTAGCACACCAAGCCACTGATTGGTTTGTTCAAGGAAAAGAAGCTCCTTCTTAAGACCTGGGGCTTATACAAGGACTTCGATATCCTCGATGATGGTTCCCCACCTGAACTCGGTAGTGTTTTATTATAAGACTACTACGTGGTCATGCTTGTCTTGGACAGCGTGTTCACAGGTTTGTAGCAGAACCAACTCATGTTTTGGAGCTTGCTATCGTAGTTCATTTCCAGAGAATCTCACAATGTTATCTCGTCGATTTGTGTTGCAACTCTTCTTTTCAGACATGTTGAGTCTGAAGTATCTGTTACTAACCAGATCTGAATCTTAGGCAGACATGATGGTCTGGAACATTCCCAACATTTGCATTTTGTTCCCAGCTTGCACCCACGTTTGTGCCATTTTACTATGGTCTACCTTTTCAGTAATTGTTATCCAGGATCATCTTCAAAAGTGGACTTACCATGGGTCCCATCCATTTCCGATGACACGTAAAGATCCATTGCATTGTCTTCAACAAGGTAGTCCACATCATCCATTCTAGTCCGAGTATGCCATTCTTTCGAACTCCGTCAAACGATCATTTGTGATTTGCCTTAGGCTGGTATAGAGAGTTTCTATGATCTAGATATCAAAAGTAATTCTTTTTGCCACTTAAGGAAATAGCTCTACGAGTCACCTCTTCTAAGGTGCCCAGTTATGGAATCACGGCAATTATCTCCTCGCTACTTTGAAACCATGCACCATCTTACTCAAGCATGGAATTGTTGCCTGCCAAATTGAACCCTTGTCATCTGCTTCTTTCCATTGCCCATGATGTGTGTTTTGTGTCTCAGCTCAAGAGATGTTTCTATGTCTCATTTCGTGAGTTGATCATGAGTTGCTCGATCTTCAAGAAGATCGACTCTTTAGGGTTTCCCTTCCTTCTCTTTGTCGTGTTGGATGAAGTCCTCAAAGCAAGACGTTGAGATCAAGATGATGCAATGAATCAACATCCTCGGGAAGGGCAGTTGGATCGAGAAGATTGTGATAGTTTTGTGACCCCCTTCCTTCCTACCTCACATCTTGAATCTCGGGACGAGATTCTTGTTTAGTGGGGGTGAGCTGTCACAGCCATAGCTTTAGCTTTGCTTGTGGACTAGTCTTGGTTGTTGCATCATGTTTAAATTTTGCTTAAACTTCAAATGGGGATGTTCAAACCTTAGCACCAAATGAAATGCAACTAGGATCAAAATAAAAATATTATCAATGAACCCAAAATGCCCTTCAAAAAAGTTCATGATTTTTGAATTGGTCTAGAACCTCTGCCAAAAATGGCGCACACTTTTCTAGGTCATTTATGGATTTTTGAATTAACTCATATTGTATTTGAATTGGAGCTATTAATTCCTATAAAATATTTGGTAGCTCCAAATACTCTAAAACTTACTGATGGCCTCTGAAACAATTCAGTTACTGCCCACAAATATTTTCAGGATTTACAAAATGATTTGGTTTATAAACTAAATCAAAACAAACAGAACAAAATAAAAAAACAAAAACAGAAAGAGGGAAACCTTACCTGGCGCTCACCTGCGACCCAGCAAGCCGACCCAGTCCACTGGCCCCTACCAGTCATCTTCTCCATCACGCCAGGAGGACGCGGGCGTGTGGCCGACGCGCGCGCACGGCCGTGCCGCCACGCCACCTGCCTGCCTGCCTCCACCGAGGCCAGCGCGACGCCGCGAAGATCCCACCTCACCACCCTGGACTCCTCTCTCTCCCCCGAACGCTCTCCCCCTCCTCTGCTCTCTCCCTCGCACGCACCTGAGTGCGCCCGTCGCCGTCGCTCGCCGTAGACACAGCCACCGTGCTCCCCTCGCCTCCCCATGCTGTCCATTACCTCCACCGCGACTCCCTCGACCTCCTCGACGAACCGCACGCTGCCGAACGCGCCACAACGTCCTCATCATCGTCGCCTTCAAGCTCGGACGCTGGAGATCGCGTTCGCCGCCCCGCCTACTCCAAGCCATCCTCAAGCCCGCTTCGACGCCCCCTGCACGCGCCGTGAGCACCTGTGTTTTCCCCCTCCTTCCTCCGCTTCGATTTTGAGCCGTAGACGCTGCCCCACTGCCGACCATAGCCGCTGCCGCCTGAGCTCGTCGACGACGCAACTCCGGTGACCAAACGGTCACCCTGGCGTGCCCAACCTGCTCCCCGCAACGCGTAGCGCCCCGCTAGCTCTTCGCCTCGCTCGCTTACCCACCACAACGCCATCCCCGCGCGCTCCCGAGCTCCGGCCGCCGCAAAGCTCGTCGCCGGTGCCTCTGCAGGCCACCCCAGCTCCAGCAGCCTCCACCACTGGATGCGCCACGCCGCCAGCTCCCCGTAGATGGCCTCCGCCGCCCATTTGGTCGCCTGAGCGCGAAACCCGCGCTGCTCCGCCGCGTCTGCTGCCGCTGACGCCTAAACGCCGTTGGTTAGCCCCGGGTTTGACCTTCTCTGAGTCAATGACAGGTGGGGCCCTGCCCTGCTAATTAACCTAGGTTAGTGCTAACCAAATCTAGTAAGTTTAGTTAGTCATTGACACATGGGACCCACTAGTCAGTTTGACCTGGACCGACCGTTGACTCGCTGACGTCATGCTGACGCAGTAAATCCTTTTCTGGGATTAGTTTAATTCTAATTATTTAGAAATTCCAGAAAAAGGCTTCAACTTCAATAAATCATAGAAATTAATCTATAACTCCAAATGAAATAAATTATATATGAAAAATGATAAAAAAATCCAATCTTTCCATCTGTACTAGTTTCATGCATGTTTAAACAACTTAAACTTGCTGTTTAGTTCAAAACATGATAATGCACATTATAAATTCATAACTTGAGTTCAAATTAGCTCAAACCCTTCTGGTGTTAGTTGCATTAGCTCAAATCACAGCATATTGCCATGTCATGATCATGCATCATATTGTTGCATTGCATTGATTGTGTTTTCTCTCTGTTGCCAGTAATTGTTCCCCCTCAGTAGACGTGGTTCCGACGATGAGATTGATGACACCGATGAAGAGCTATACTATGTTCAGAAGTGCCAGGCAAGCAAAACCCCCTTGTTCATTCCGATACGATCCCACTCTCTCGCTCCTGCTCTCTTTTACTGCATTAGGACAACAACGTTTCAACTGTTACATGCTGCGGTAGTTGAACCCCTTTCCTCTGCATGACCTGTCATTGCGACAGTAAATAGATGAAACCCACTAGCATGAGTAGGAGTTGTTTGAGCCCTGATGTGCCTACTCATTCATGCTTGTTTGTCATGCCTGCTACTGCTTAGAGTTGAGTCAGGTCTGATACCTCGGGGATGACTTGGAATGTGGTGAACATGTCCTACTGTTGAGAGCTAAGTGTGTGAACACGATTTGGTAAAGGTAGCGGTGAGAGGCCATGTAGGAGTACATGGTGGGTTGTCTCATTGAAATCATCCTCAGGAACTGAGTTCTGTGTTTGTGATCCATGAACAGTTACTACCACGCATTGGAATGCTTAAGTGCCCCTCTCGGCTTATTAACCGCCTTGATCTCTGTCCAGGAGTTGCAACTAGTTTCTGGTGTTTTTAGGTAGTGTTAGTAGTCTACCAAGTGGCACCCGGTAAAGGTGGGCTTGGGACAGACTAGGCACCGTGGCACGGTGTACCAAGCGAAGATCCATCCGTCGAGGTGGGCTTGGGAACCCTGCACACATTGTTTGGGGGCATGAGCGACACCCCGGCCGGATCTCCTTGCGGATGGAGCCCGAATAGGCAATAAACCTGTACTAGAGACTTGTGTGGTTAGTCAGGTCGTGGCCGACTCCCTCGCCAGGCTTCCGCTTGAAGGTTGCCGAGATACATGACGTGTACATGGCGGTAAGTGGCCAGAGCGTGTGTGAAGAAGTACACCCCTGCAGGGTTGACATCATCTATTCGAATAGCCGTGTCCGCGGTAAATGACTTCTGGGTTGCCTGTACAGTTCATAGACAAGTGAAAGTGGATACTCTAAAATGCGCAAGATAAGCGTGAGTGCTATGGATGGCCTTCTCGTAGGGAGATGGGAGTGGTGTATTGATATGGTGAATATGTGGACTCGTGTGCGCCACCTCAAAAGAGTTACTTGCAGTCGTAGTTCAGGATAGCCACCGAGTCAAAGCTGGCTTGCTGCATTTAAACTCCACCCCCCTTTGTTGACACTGATGCATATGTAGCTAGTTCTGATGTAAGTCTTGCTGGGTACATTTGTACTCACGTTTGCTTAATTTATGTTTTTGCAGAGAGACTTCAGTCTCACTAGTAGTTCCGCATGGACTTCGACGTTTAGCTTGTTACCTCAGCTATGATCTTGTACCCTTTGGAGGGTCTTGTAGATAGTCAGGCTTATCAGCCTTTTCATTTGTAGTTGTCTGTACTCAGACAAGTTAAGCTTCCGCTTCTGCTTATTGCTTGTATGACTTGAATGCTGGGTCCTCAGACCCATGTTTGTAATATCTGGCTCTTCGGAGCCTAATGAATAAATAATTTGAGTTGTAGAGTTTTGTTGTGATGCCATGTTGTATTTGCACATATCGAGCATATTGTGTGTATGATTTGAAATGCTTGGTATGTGTGGGATCCGACAACCTAGTTGTTTGTCCTTGGTAGCCTCTCTTACCGGGAAATGTCTCCTAGTGATTCCACTGAGCCATGGTAGCTTGCTACTGTTCCGGAACACTTAGGCTGGCCGGCATGTGTCCTTCTTCGTTCCTGTGTCTGTCCCTTCGGGGAAATGTCACGTGGTGTCTACCGGAGTCCTGCTAGCCTACTACAGCCCGGATTCTCCGGAGTCCTGTTAGCCCAGCTGCTACAGCCCGGATTCACTCACTGATGACCGACACGTTCGTTGCAGGGTCATGTATGCCTGTCCCTGTAAGTTAGTGCCACTTTGGGTTTACGACTAGTCATGTCGGCCCGGGTTCTTTGTCATATGGATGCTAGAGACACTATCATATACGTGAGCCAAAAGGGGCAAACGGTCCCGGGCCAGGTGAGGTGGCACCCGTGGGAATACCGTGCGTGAGGCCGCAAAGTGATATGATGTGTTACATGCTAGATCGGTGTGACTTAGGATCGGGGTCCTGACAACTTTGATAATTTGATATGTGGGTGGACCGGTGCTTAGGTGCTGTTCTTACTTGAACAAACCTCCTACTTATGATTAACCCCCTCGAAAGCATCCGCAACTACGAGAAAAGTTTTAATAATAAATTCTAACCATAGCATTAAACTGTTGGATCCAAATCAGTCCCTTACGGAATAGCACATAAACTAGGGTTTAAGCTTCTGTCACTCTCGCAACCCATCATCTAATAAATACTCCACAATGCATTCCCTTAGGCCCAAATATGGTGAAGTGTCATGTAGTCGACGTTCACATGACACCACTAAGGGAATCACAACATACATACCATCAAAATATCAAACACATATAAAATTCACATGATTACCTGCAACAAGATTTCTCTCGAGAACAAAAGTAACTACTCACAGATAATAATCATGCTCAAGATCAGAGGGGTATTAAATATCATAATGGTTCTGAACATATAATCTTCCACCAAGTAAACCATATAGTAATCAACTACAAGATGTAATCAACACTACTAGTCACCCACAAGTACCAATCTATAGTTCCGGTACAAAGATTGAACACAAGAGATGAACTAGGGTTTGAGAGGAGATGGTGCGGTCGAAGATGTTGATGGATATTTCCCTCCCCAAGATGGGAGAGTTGTTGGTGATGATGATCACGATGATTTCCCCCTCCGGGAGTTAAGTTCCCCCGGCGGAATCACTCCGCCAGAGGGCAAAAGTGCTCCTGCCCAAGTTCAGCCTCGAGATGGCGGCACTTCATCTCGAAAGTACTATCCTTATTTTTTCTAGGTCAAAATGACTTATTTACCAGAAGAGGGGCACCGGAGGTGGGCCGAGGAGGGCACAACCCACCAGGGCACGCCTGGGCTCCCTAGCGCGCCCAGGTGGGTTGTGCCCACCTTGTGGGCCCCCTATGGTACTTATTGGCTCCAATATTTCTTATATATTTCATAAAAATTCCCCGTAAAGTTTCAGCTCATTTGGAGTTGTGCATAATAGGTAGCCTGGCATAGCTTTTTCAGGTCCAGAATTCTAGCTGCCGGTATTCTCCCTCTTTGTGTGTACCTTGCATATTATGAGAGAAAAGGCATTAGAAATACTCCAAAAAGCATTATTATACATAGAAACAATATAAATAATAGTAGGTAAACATGATGCAAATGGACGTATCAACTCCCCCAAGCTTAGACCTTGCTTGTCCTTAAGCGAAAACCAAAATCGAAAAACATATCCACATTCTTAGAGAGAGAGAGAGGTGTCGATAAAAACAAAATACAGACATAGAAGCATCATGTATATTATTATAACAACAACAAACTTTAACATAAAGCTTTTATCATAGAACTTTTATCATAGACTTCTCATGAATAAGTAACAATTCATCACAACATCGAAGTATAAAGCGTAAACTCTATTGGAAAACAACAAACTATGCTCTTAGTCAACTTTGCAACTACAATTCATCATCTTTTCAGGAAGGGTCACGTATCAAAGCCTTTTTGGCAAGTCCACATACTCAACCATCATATAGTCTTCTATGATTGCTAACACTCACCGCATACACATGAGCAAAACGTTTCAACCGGACACATAGAAAGACAGGGGCTTATAGTTTTGCCTCCCACCGCATTCACCTCAAGGGTGATGTCAGCAATAATGACTCATGCTACCCACATCCAACTGGATATATGTGCCTAGATCTTTCCTCACCACATGATTCTTGCCAAACGAGAAAATAAAAAGGAATAGAGAGAAAAACTTTGACTCTTTGCATAAAAGTAAATACATGAAAGTAAAAGATAGGCCCTTCACAGAGGGAAGCAGAGGTTGCCATGCGATTTTTGTTTGTATTCTCAACCTCTTAGTGCAAAAGAACGTTGCATTATATTGCCCCTTATGATAGCAACCTTTATTATGCAGTCTGTCGCTTTAATTCTTTTCCATCACAAGTTCGTACAACGCTCAATTTTCTCTTACACTAAATGATCTAACACTTTTAGAAGCATTTTTTATTGCCTTATTGCACCGATGACAACTTACTTGAAGGATCTTACTCAATCCATAGGTAGGTATGGTGGAATCTCAAAACAATATTTGGGTTTAAGGGTTTTCGATGCACAAGTAGTATCTCTACTTAGTGCGGAATTTTTGGCTAGCAAAGATAGGGGCAAGAACCACATGTTAAAGGATCTATGACAATATAACTTCCATGTGAAAATGAACAAACATGAATCATTGCGTTGTCTTCCTTGTCCAACGTCAACAATTTTGGCATACAATAATTTGATGGGGGCTCACAATCACAAAAGATGTCCAAGATAGTGTATTTGCATGTGAATCTTCTCTTCCTTAGTTAATTCTTTCAAGAATTGCATCATTGACCAATGCTATGTTTGTAAATCTCCAATAAATTTTTCTACTTATACTCTTCCTTATGCGATGTCATTACTTACCATAAGATTAGCATATGATCTTTTTCATTTATTTCCTTTCTTTTTATTGAAACATGAAAGTAAAGAAAGCAAAACTCAAACTAAACTTTATTATATATCTCGCACACGATTACATGGATAGATCACTAAGCAAACTCTCAAAATGAAAGCATCGAACTACACTTTTATTCATCTAAAGCAAAAGATAACTATGGATCAAACTAAGATAAGTAAAAGCAAAAGATAGTGGAGGTGATACGATACTGGGGCACCTCCCCCAAGCTTGGCATAAGCCAAGGGGAGTGCCCATACCTGATACTGAATTTTGTTTTGGTGATGAAGAAGGAGGTGGTGGTGAAGAAGTAGCAATCTTATCCTTCATGATCAAAAGATTCTCCAATCTACGGATAATGCTCCGGAGGGCGATGATATGCTCTTGCAATAGAATATTTTCATGAGTGAGATATTTATTTTGCACACGAACCGTTTCAATGATCCGAAAGGCTTCAATATCAGTAGGGGTAAGATGAGCATAGTAAGGTTTAAGGATATCTTCTTCTACCTCCTCGGCCGGCAGGGCTTGCTCGACCACCGGCGCTTGATCTCCAATGGCCTCCTTGTCCTTGCCCTCTTCGAGAGGTCCTTCGGGCTCCTCTCTCTTCAGGTTGATCTTCATCAACCAAGCATCATATTCTACATTGTTGGAGGAGGGAGAAGACATGATGCCTGGCTTAACAGATCTGACCGAAAATAGCAAGAAAAGAAAACAGAAGATTTCTCCGCGATACGGTGGTCAATAGGTTCGGGGGTTATATAAAGATTTTTTTATCTTGGGAAACAAGCAAACGAAAGAAAAACAGAGTCCGAAAGGTAGCCGAGGTGGGCACAACCCACCTGGGCCCGCCTGGCAAGCCAGGCACGCCCTGGTGTCTTGTGCCCACCAGGGTCACCTTCCTGGTAGTTTCTTATTTTCCTAATTCTCTAAATATTCCAAAACTGACAAAAAATATTTTTGCAGATTTTTCGGAGTCCGTTTACTTACCATATCACGCACCTCCTCTTTTTTCATGATTCTGCAGTGTTCCGGAAGGTTTCCTTTATGTGTTCTGCCGGTGTCATAGTTTGGATAATATTGCTTTCAACATTAATGGGCGTACCTGAGATATAACGTTTTATTCTTTGCCCATTGACAACCTTCGGGTTAGTACCCTCGGCATTATTTATTTTGATGGCTCCAGATCGATAAACCTCCTCGATAACATAGGGTCCTTCCCATTTGGAGATGAGTTTTCCTGCAAAGAATTTGAAACGAGAGTTGTACAAAAGAACATATTCTCCAACTTCGAACTCACGCTTCTGGATTCTTTTATCTTGCCATCTTTTAACTTTTTCTTTGAATAACTTGGCATTTTCATAAGCTTGGGTTCTCCATTCGTCTAGTGAGCTAATATCAAATAACCTCTTTTCACCGGCAAGTTTGAAATCATAGTTGGGTTCTTTAATTGCCCAATATGCTTTATGTTCAAACTCAAGAGGCAAATGACAAGCCTTTCCATAAATCATTTTATAAGGAGACATACCCATAAGATTTTTATATGTTGTTCTATAAGCCCAAAGTGCATCATCTAATTTCTTAGACCAATTCTTCCGGGACCTATTGACAGTCTTTTGTAAAATTAATTTTATTTCTCTATTGCTAAGTTCAACTTGACCACTAGACTGAGGATGATAAGGTGATGCAATTCTATGGTTAACATCATACTGAGCAAGCAATTTAGGGAAAGCACCATGAATAAAATGTGAACCACCATCAGTCATTAAATATCTAGGGACTCCAAACCTTGGGAAAATAACTTCCTTAAGCATTTTAATACAGGTGTTGTGATCAACACTACTAGTTGGAATAGCTTCTACCCACTTAGTAACATAATCAACAGCAACCAAAATATGTGTATACCCATTAGAGGAAGGAAAAGGTCCCATATAATCAAAACCCCAAACATCAAATGGTTCAACAACAAGAGAATAATTCATAGGCATTTCCTGACGCTTATATTATCAATTCTTTGACATTCATCACAATATAAAACAAACTTACGGGCATCCTTGAAGAGAGTAGGCCAATAAAAACAAGATTGCAATACCTTGTGAGCAGTTCTATCTCCCGCATGATGCCCTCCATAAGCTTCGGAGTGACATTTCCGTAGGATTTGTCCCTGTTCATGCTCAGGTACACAATGTCTAATAATACCATCTACTCCTTCTTTATAAAGATGTAGGTCATCCCAAAAGTAATGTCTTAAATCATAGAAGAATTTTTTGTTTTGTTGGTATGTGAAGCTAGGTGGTATATATTTAGCAACAATGTAATTAGCATAGTCAACATGCCAATGAGTATTATGAGAAACATTTATTGCAGCTAATTGTTCATCAGGAAAACTATCATTAATAGGTTGTGGCTCATCAAGAATATTTTCTAGCTTAGAAAAGTTATCAGCCATGGGGTTCTCAGCTCCCTTTCAATCAATGATATGTAAGTCAAATTCCTGCAACAAGAGAACCCACCTAATAAGTCTAGGTTTAGCATCTTTCTTTTCCATAAGATATTTTATAGCAGCATGGTCGGTGTGAACAATTACTTTAGAATCAACAATGTAAGATCTAAATTTATCACAGGCAAACACCACTGCTAAGAATTATTTTTCAGTAGTAGCATAATTTCGTTGAGCACTGTCTAGAGTTTTACTAGCATAATGAATAACATTTAATTTTTTTATCAACTCTTTGGCCTAGAACAACACCAACAACATAATCACTAGCATCACACATAATTTCAAAAGGCAAGTTCCAATCAGGTGGTGGAACAATAGGTGCTGAAATCAAGGCTTTCTTAAGTGTTTCAAAGGCTTCTACACAATCAACATCAAAAACAAATGGAACATCCTTTTGTAAAAGATTTGTAAGAGGCCTACAAATTTTAGAGAAGTCTTTAATAAACCTCCTATAGAAACCAGCATGACCAAGGAAACTACGAATACCTTTGATATCTTTAGGACATGGCATTTTCTCAATTGCATCAACTTTAGCTTTATCCACCTCAATACCCCGTTCAGAAATTTTATGTCCCAAGACAATACCATCATTAACCAAAAAGTGGCACTTCTCCCAATTCAAGACAAGATTAGTTTGCTCACATCTCTGCAAAACTCGGTCAAGATTGCTGCTACCTCTTGAGCACTGCGTTGGTTTTCCCTTGAAGAGGAAAGGGTGATGCAGTAAAGTAGCATAAGTATTTTCCCCAGTTTTTGAGAACCAAGGTATCAATCCAGTAGGAGGTCATGCTCAAGTCCCTTGCACCTACACAAACAAATAATAACCTCGCAACCAACGCAATAAAGGGGTTGTCAATCCCTTCACGGTCACTTACGAGAGTGAGATCTGATAGAGATGATAAGATAATATTTTTGGTATTTTTATGATAAAGAGTAGAAGTAAAGAAAGTAAAGTAAACAGTAATGGAAATAACGGGAGATTAATATGATGGAAAATAGACCCAAGGGCCATAGGTTTCACTAGTGGCTTCTCTCAAGATAGCATAAGTATTACGGTGGGTGAACGGATTACTATCGAGCAATTGATAGAATTGAGCATAGTTATGAGAATATCTAGGTATGATCATGTATATAGGCATCACGTCCATGAGAAGTAGACCGACTCCTGCCTGCATCTACTACTATTACTCCACACATCGACCGCTATCCAGCATGCATCTAGAGTATTAAGTTCATAAGAACGGAGTAACACTTTAAGCAAGATGACATGATGTAGAGGGATAAACTCATGCAATATGATATAAACCCCATCTTTTTATCCTCGATGTCAACAATACAATACGTGTCGTTTCCCCTACTGTCACTGGGATCGAGCACCGCAAGATTGAACCCATAGCTAAGCACTTCTCCCATTGCAAGAAAGATCAATCTAGTAGGCCAAACCAAACTGATAATTCGAAGAGACTTGCAAAGATAACCAATCATACATAAAAGAATTCAGAGAAGATTCAAATATTGTTCATAGATAATCTTGATCATAAACCCACAATTCATCGGATCTCGACAAACACACATCAAAAGAAGATTACATCAAATAGATCTCCAAGAGAATCGAGGAGAACTTTGTATTGAGATCCAAAGAGAGAGAAGAAGCCATCTAGCTAACAACTATGGACCCGAAGGTCTGAGGTAAACTACTCACACATCATCGGAGAGGCTATGGTGTTGATGTAGAAGCCCTCCGTGATCGATGCCCTCTTCGGCAGGACGCCGGAAAAGGCCCCAAGATGGGATCTCACGGGTACAGAAGGTTGCGGCGGTGGAATTAGGTTTTCGTGGTGCTTCTGATGGTTTGGGGGTACGTAGGTATATATAGGAGGAAGAAGTAGGTTGGTGGAGCCATGAGGGGCCCACGAGGGTGGAGGGGGGGGGGGGGGGTAGGCGCGCCCCCTGCCTCGTGGCTGCCTCGTTGGTTGCTTAATGTCCACTCCAAGTCCTCTGGATCACGTTTGTTCAGAAAATCACGTTCCCGAAGGTTTCATTCCGTTTGGACTCCGTTTGATATCTTTTTTTCTGCGAAACACTGAAATAGGCAAAAAAGCAGAAATTTGGGCTGGGCCTTCAGTTAATAGGTTAGTCCCAAAAATAATATAAAAGTGTATAAATAAGCCCATTAAACATCCAAAACAGAATATATAATAGCATGGAACAATAAAAAATTATAGATACGTTGGAGACGTATCAAGCATCCCCAAGCTTAATTCCTGCTCGTCCTCGAGCAGGTAAATGATAAAAACAGAATTTTTGATGTGGAATGCTTCTTAGCATAATTCTCAATGTAAATCTTTTTATTGTGGCATGAATATTCAGATCCGAAAGATTCAAAATAAAAATTTAATGTTGACATAAAAAAAATAATACTTCAAACATGGTAACCAAGCAATTATGTCTTATCAAAATAACATAGCCAAAGAAAGCTTATCCCTACAAAATCATATAGTTATTAGGCCATGTTTCAATATTGTCACACAAACGTTCTCATCATGCATAACCCCGATGACAAGCCGAGCAATTGGTTCATACTTTTTAACGCGCTTCAGCCTTTTCAACCCTTACACAATACATGAGTGCAAGCCATGGATATAGCACTATGGGTGGAGTAAAGTATAATGATGGGGGGTTATGAGAGAAGACAAAAAGGGTAGAAAGTCTCACATTGACGCGGATAATCAATAGGCTATGGAGATGCCCATCAATTGATGTCAATGAGAGGAGTAGGGATTGCCATGCAACGGATGCACTAGAGCTGTAAATATATGAAAGCTCAACAAAAGAAACTAAGTGGGTGTGCATCCAACTTGCTTGCTCACGAAGACCTAGGGCATTTTGAGGAAGCCCATCATTGGAATATACAAGCCAAGTTCTATAATGAAAAATTCCCACTAGTATATGAAAGTGACAACATAGGAGACTCTCTATCATGAAGATCATGGTGCTAGTTTGAAGCACAAGTGTGGAAAAAGGATAGTAACATTGTCCCTTCTCTCTTTTTCTCTCATTTTTTCCTTTTTTTTCCTTTTTTTTCTTGGGCCTTGTCTTTTTTTTCTTTGGCCTTTTTTATTTAGTCCGGAATCTCATCCCGACTTGTGGGGGAATCATAGTCTCCATCATCCTTTTCTCACATGGGACAATGCTCTAATAATGATGATCATCACACTTTTATTATTTACAACTCAACAATTACAACTCAATACTTAGAACCAAATGTGACTCTATGTGGATGCCTCCGGCGGTGTACCGGGATATGCGATGAATCAAGAGTGACATGTATGAAAAAATTACGAATGGTGGCTTTGCCACAAAATACGATGTCAACTACATGATCATGCAAAGCAATATGACAATGATGAAGCGTGTCATAATAAACGGAACGGTGGAAAGTTGCATGGCAATATATCTCGGAATGGCTATGGAAATGCCATGATAGGTAGGTATGGTGGCTGTTTTGAGAAAGATATAAGGAGGCTTATGTGTGATAGAGCGTATCATATCACGGGGTTTGGATGCACCGGCGAAGTTTGCACCAACTCTCAAGGTGAGAAAGGGCAATGCGCGGTACCGTAGAGGCTAGAAAATTGTGGAAGGTTGAGAGTGCTTATAATCCATGGACTCACATTAGTCATAAAGAACTCATATACTTATTGCAAAAGTTTATTAGTCCTCGAAGCAAAGTACTACTACGCATGCCCCTAGAGGGATAGACTGGTAGTAAAAGACCATCGCTCGTCCCTGACCACCACTCATAAGGAAAGCAATAAAAGAACACCTATGTGTCAAAATTGTCACACAACTTTTACCATACGTGCATGCTATGGGACTTGCCAACCTTAACACAAGTATTTCTCAATTTCACAATTACTCAACTAGCACACTCTAATATTACCACCTTTATATCTCAAAACACTTATCAAGTATCTAACTTCTCATGATATTCAATGAACTCAATATGGAAGATTAATTTCACAATTAAAGAAAATTACCATGCTGTTTAAGACTCTCAAAATAATATAAGTAAAGCATGAGAGATCAATAATTTCCATAAAATACAACCACCGCCGTGCTCTAAAAGATATAAGTGAAGCACTAGAGCAAAAACTATATAGCTCAAAAGATATAAGTGAAGCACATAGAGTATTCTAACAAATTCCGAATCATGCGCGTCTCTCTCAAAATGTGTGTACAGCAAGGATGATTGTGGAAAACTAAAAAACAAAGACTCAAATCATACAAGATGCTCCAAGCAAAACACATATCACGTGGTGAATAAAAATATAGCTCCAAGTAAAGTTACCGATGGATGAGGACGAAAGAGGGGATGCCTTCCGGGGCATCCCCAAACTTTGGCTTTTTGGTGTCCTTGGATTTACCTTGGGGTGCCTTGGTCATCCCCAAGCTTAGGCTCTTGCCACTCCTTGTTCCATAGTCCATCAAATCTTTACCCAAAACTTGAAAACTTCACAACACAAAACTTAATAGAAAATCTCGTGAGCTCCGTTAGCGAAAGGAAACAAAACACCACTTCAAGGTACTGTAATGAACTCATTCTTTATTTATATTGGTTTTAAACCTACTGTATTCCAACTTCTCTATGGTTTATAAGCTCTTTTACTAGCCATAGATTCATCAAAATAAGCAAACAACACACGAAAAACAGAATCTGTCAAAAACAGAACAGTCTGTAGTAATCTGTAACTAAAGCGAACTTCTGGAACTCCAAAAATACTACCGAAATAGGACGACCTAGATAATTTGTTTATTGATCTGATGCAATTGGAATCAGTATTTTATCACGTTCTGGTGATTTGTAACAATTGTTTTTGTGAACAGAAAGTTTCTGGAATGTTCAGCAAGATCAAATAACTATCATCCAAGAAGATCCTATAGGTTTAACTTGGCACAAACACTAATTAAAACACAAAAGCAAATCTAACCAGAGGCTAGATCAAATATTTATTCCTAAACAGAAAATAAAATTGGGTTTCCTCCCAACAAGCGCTATCGTTTAACGCCCCTAGCTAGGCATAAAAAGAAGGATAGATCTAGGTATTGCCATCTTTGGTAGGCAATTCTTCAATAAGACACCTATAACCCTTAGGAGTTTCTTTCTTTTTATTAATTATCAAACTCCTAGGCACAAAATCGATAAAATCATTTGTAGCAAAAGGTTCCTTAAGGATAGCGAGAAAGTTGGGGTGAACACTTATAGATTTGAGATCAGCATTTCCCTTACTAGAAGTTTCACCCTTATTTTTAGGAACATACATCAATTTAGCAATCTTAGCATTAGAAGGAGTGTTTCTCACGGAAGAAAAGGCAGATCCTAGGTTGGTAATAATATCCTCAATTTTATCAATCCTAGTGGAATCTTGATCTATTTTCTCATTAACCATAGGTTCCTTTTCTTTAAATTTTTTAAGAGCGACTCCTACCTTAGATACGTATTGGGTAGTTTGGTTGTGGATCTTTCTATCCAAATTTTCAATCAACTCTACGGTGGCAACTTTATTTTCAATAATTTCAAGCCGTTGCATCACGTGTTCCAAAGATAAAATAGTTCCATTAACCAAAAGAGGTGGTGGGCCAAACAAATCTATCATAGCATTATAAGAATCAAAAGTATGGCTTCCCAAGAAATTTCCTCCAGTAATGGTATCAAGGATATATCTATTCCAAGGCGTGACGCCTACATAAAAATTCCGAAGAAGAACAGAAGTAGATTGCTTTCTAGTAGATTTATTTTGAGCGTTGCAAATCCTATACCAAGCATCTTTTAGATTTTCTCCCTCCCTTTGTTTAAAATTAAGAACTTCATTCTCGGGAGACAAAGGAGTAGATAAAGGACTAGCCATAACGGCGAAGCAAGTGAAAAAGAGGGCGAACGGAAAAGAGAGGGCGAATAAAACGGCAAGGGTGAAGTGGGGGAGAGGAAAACGAGAGGCAAATGGCAAATAATGTAATGCGAGGGATAAGAGTTTGTGATGGGTACTTGGTATGTCTTGACTTGTGTAGACTCGACAACGGCGCCAAAAATGTCTTGTTGTTGGGAGTCAAATCTTGACTTGACTTGGCGCACACCTCCCCGGCAATGGCGCCAGAAATCCTTCTTGCTACCTCTTGAGCACTGCGTTGGTTTTCCCTTGAAGAGGAAAGGGTGATGCAGTAAAGTAGCGTAAGTATTTCCCTCAGTTTTTGAGAACCAAGGTATCAATCCAGTAGGAGGTCACGCTCAAGTCCCTTGCACCTACACAAACAAATAAGAACCTCGCAACCAACGTGATAAAGGGGTTGTCAATCCCTTCACGGTCACTTACGAGAGTGAGATCTGATAGAGATGATAAGATAATATTTTTGGTATTTTTATGATAAAGAGTAAAAGTAAAGAAAGCAAAGTAAACAGTAATGGAAATAACGGGAGATTAATATGATGGAAAATAGACCCGGGGGCCATAGGTTTCACTAGTGGCTTCTCTCAAGATAACATAAGTATTACGGTGGGTGAACGAATTACTGTCGAGCAATTGATAGAATTGAGCATAGTTATGAGAATATCTAGGTATGATCATGTATATAGGCATCACGTCCGTGACAAGTAGACCGACTCCTGCCTGCATCTACTACTATTACTCCACACATCACCGCTATCCAGCATGCATCTAGAGTATTAAGTTCATAAGAACGGAGTAACGCTTTAAGCAAGATGACACGATGTAGAGGGATAAACTCATGCAATATGATATAAACCCCATCTTTTTATCCTCGATGGCAACAATACAATACGTGTCGTTTCCCCTATTGTCACTGGGATCGAGCACCGCAAGATTGAACCCAAAGCTAAGAACTTCTCCCATTGCAAGAAAGATCAATCTAGTAGGCCAAACCAAACTGATAATTCGAAGAGACTTGCAAAGATAACCAATCATACATAAAAGAATTCAGAGAAGATTCAAATATTGTTCATAGATAATCTTGATCATAAACCCACAATTCATCGGATCTCGACAAACACATAGCAAAAGAAGATTACATCAAATAGATCTCCAAGATTTCCACAATTCATCAAAGAAGATTTCTAATGAGCTTGCCACCATTGTCTTCCCTCTTCTCGTAAGGGCACTCCTCCCAAAGTGGCTCACATTGCCACAATTGAAGCAAGTCCTCACTCGTTGCTTGCCCTTTGCGCCACTTGAATTGTTCTTGTTGAAGTTTGGCCTTGTGTTCTTATTGCTCCAAAATTTCCTTGAAGCAAGAGCCATGTGTTCATGATAGGCATACTTTCCTATCTTCGAGGTTGCCCTTCTCTTCTTCCTCTTCATCCTCTTCCTCCATACTAACCTTGGCCTTTAGAGCAAGGTTGGGCTCCTTTACTCTTTGAGAGCGAAGAACCGCATTGTCGGCGGTCTTGTCCAAGATGCTCATAGCAACGAACTCATCCAACACTTCACTTGAGGACAAGGTGTGGAAGTCCGGCCTTTGATGAATTATGGAGGACATGGCTTTGTGGTAGGGCATCATTGCCTTGAGGAATTTGCGCTTGATCCAATTGTCATCCGTGTCCTTACTTCCATGATCTCGGAGAGAGACCGCGAGTTTGGTTACTCTCCGAAAAATCTCACAAGGTTCTTCATCTTCTTTCATTGCAAACTCGTCGGCTTCATCTTGCACCACTTCATAGTTGGAGCGTTGAATGCTTGCGCTTCCCCGATAGAGGGAAACAACTTGGAGCCAAACATCTTTGGCCACGGTGTAGGGCCGGAGATGAGGAAGATCTTCGGGTGGGATTGCTTCTTGGATGATGAAGATAGCATTCTCATTGAATTGATGATCCACAACTTCTGTAGGAGTGAAGTTACTTCGGTCATGCAGATAAAAACCTTCTTCAATGATTCTCCAAAGGTTAGTGTTCACATGATTTAAATGACACTTAAAACGATAGACCAAAGAATCAAAATCTACATTCTTCTCAATCTTAGGAGCCGGGCCGGCATGATTTAAATGAGTGGAAGGGAGCGGTCCACCATAGACAAGTGGAGGTTCCACATGGGCAAAGATGCCGGTGCCATTTTTACCACTAGAAGAAGGAGCTTTCTCGCTAGTAGCTTCCCCTTTGTCGGAGGTAGCATCCGTCACCTTGTTGGCGGGATCACCCACTTTCAACGGTGCGGTGGAAAGCTTAAGCCGTTCTAAGTATTTATTAAACATGCTTTCGACCTCGGTAGTCATGGAGGTTTTCAATGTGTCCAACGCCACATTTAATTCCTCAAGAGAGACCGCGGTTCCCCCATCTCCCGTAGACGAGACCGGATTCACACCGGAGTGCTCCTCCACACCGTCTACGACGTCAACCATACTCTTCGGACGGTAAAGTCCTTAAAAAGAGACGAGGCTCTGATACCAATTGAAAGGATCGATATAGTTGACTAGAGGGGGGGGGGGGGGTGAATAGGCAACTAACAATTTTTAGCTTTTCTTTACCAAATTAAACTTTGCATCAAAGTAGGTTGTCTAGATATGCAACTAAGTGAGCAACCTATATGATGCAATGACAACAAGCACGCAAACAAGCAAGAGATATAACACAAGTAAACTTGCGAAAGTAAAGGGACGAGATAACCAAGAGTGGAGCCGGTGAATACGAGGATGTGTTACCGAAGTTCCTTCCTTTTGAGGGGAAGTACATCTCCGTTGGAGCGGTGTGGAGGCACAATGCTCCTCAAGAAGCCACTAGGGCCACCGCATTCTCCTCACGCCCTCACACGATGCGAGATGCCGTGATTCCACTATTGGTGCCCTTGAAGGCGGCGACCGGACCTTTACAAACAAGGTTGGGGCAATCTCCACAACTTAATTGGAGGCTCCCAACGACACCACAAAGCTTCACCACAATGGACTATGGATCCGTGGTGACCTCAACCGTCTAGGGTGCTCAAACACCCAAGAGTAACAAGATCCGCTAGGGATAAGTGGGGGGGGGGGAATCAAATTTCTCTTGGTGGAAGTGTAGATCGGGGCCTTCTCAACCAATCCCGAGCAAATCAACAAGTTTGATTGGCTAGGGAGAGAGATCGGGCGAAAATGGAGCTTGGAGCAACAATGGAGCTTTTGGGGGAAGAGGTAGGTCAACTATGGGGAAGAAGACCTCTTTATATAGTGGGGGGAACAATCCAACCGTTACCCCCCACAACAGCCTCGCAGAGGGTGGTACTACCGCATAAGGCAGCGGTACTACCGCTCCCACGGCGGTACTACCGCTCCCACGGCGGTACTACCGTGGAGATTGGAGGGCAGGGGAGATATGGACATGGGCGGTACTTCCGCGGTGGTTGGACGGTACTACCGCTTAAGAGCGGTACTGCCGCTCTACGGCCGCTGTGAAGTACCGCACAATCTGACATGAAAAAAGACCCCTCGAGTCGACGCGGTAGGGGTGTGGTACCGTAGCGGTACTACTGCTGAGGACCCACCAGCGGTACTACCGCTGCGGAGCGGTACTGCCGCTTGTGACCCCTAAGCGGTACTACCGCTGGGTACCGCGGTACTACCGCTGGGACTAGACTCAGCCCAAAGAGAGAGGAAAGAAAACTCCAATGAAGCGGAAAGGCTCAGAGGGTGTAAAGAGGATGTGTACGTGTTGATTCCACCCTAGACTTACCAAAGCGGACCCCCTCTTGATAGTACGGTGACTCCTACGAAACTAATCCACTGAAAGAAGCGAAAGAGCTACACCGTCTTGAATGACACTCCGAGGGGAAAGAAATCGTCTCGTGCCAAATGATGAATCTCTGAAATGCTCAAAGCACACGATTAGTCCGCAAACATGTTGTCATCAATCACCAAAACTACATCTAGAGACATATGCCTTAACAAAGGGTTTGTGATGGGTACTTGGTATGTTGACTTTTGCGTAGACTCCCCGGCAACGGCTCCAGAAATCCTTCTTGCTACCTCTTGAGCACTGCGTTGGTTTTCCCTTGAAGAGGAAAGGGTGATGCAGCAAAGTACCGTAAGTATTTCCCTCAGTTTTTGAGAACCAAGGTATCAATCCAGTAGGAGGCCACGCACGAGTCCCTCGCACCTACACAAACAAATAAATCCCCGCAACCAACGGGATAAGGGGTTGTCAATCCCTACACAGTCACTTACGAGAGTGAGATCTGATAGATATGATAAGATAATATTTTTGGTATTTTTATGATAAAGATGAAAAGTAAAGAAAACAAAATAAAAACGGCACCAGAAATAGCTTGTTGTCGGGAGATTAATATGATGGAAAATAGACCCGGGGGCCATAGGTTTCACTAGTGGCTTCTCCCAAGAGCATAAGTATTACGGTGGGTGAACAAATTACTGTTGAGCAATTGACAGAATTGAGCATAGTTATGAGAATATCTTGGTATGATCATGTATATAGGCATCACGTCCGAGACAAGTAGACCGACTCCTGCCTGCATCTACTACTATTACTCCACACATCGACGACTATCCAGCATGCATCTAGAGTATTAAGTTCATAAGAACAGAGTAACGCCTTAAGCAAGATGACATGATGTAGAGGGATAAACTCATGCAATATGATATAAACCCCATCTTTTTATCCTCGATGGCAACAATACAATACGTGGCTTGCTGCCCCTACTGTCACTGGGAAAGGACACCGCAAGATTGAACCCAAAGCTAAGCAGTTCTCCCATTGCAAGAAAGATCAATCTAGTAGGCCAAACCAAACTGATAATTCGAAGAGACTTGCAAAGATAACCAATCATACATAAAAGATTTCAGAGAAGATTCAAATATTGTTCATAGATAAACTTGATCATAAACCCACAATTCATCGGTCTCAACAAACACACCGCAAAAGAAGATTACATCGAATAGATCTCCACGAGAGAGGGGGAGAACATTGTATTGAGATCCAAAAAGAGAGAAGAAGCCATCTTGCTAATAACTATGGACCCGAAGGTCTGAGGTAAACTACTCACACATCATCGGAGAGGCTATGGTGTTGATGTAGAAGCCCTCCGTGATCGATGCCCCCTCCGGCGGAGCTCCGGAACAGGCCCCAAGATGGGATCTCAAGGGTACAGAAGGTTGCGGCGGTGGAATTAAGTTTTTGGCTCCGTATCTGGTAGTTTGGGGGTACGTAGGTATATGTAGGAGGAAGGAGTACGTCGGTGGAGCAACAGGGGGCCTACGAGGGTGGAGGGCGCGCCCAGGGGGGTAGGCACGCCCCCTACCTCGTGCCCTCCTGGTTGATGTATTGACGTAGGGTCCAAGTCCTCTGGATCATGTTCATTCCGAAAATCACATTCCCGAAGGTTTCATTCCGTTTGGACTCCGTTTGATATTCTTTTTCTGCGAAACTCTGAAATAGGCAAAAAACAACAATTCTGGGCTGGGCCTCCGGTTAATAGGTTAGCCCCAAAAATAATATAAAAGTGTATAATAAAGCCCAATAATGTCCAAAACAGAATATAATATAGCATGGAACAATAAAAAAATTATAGATACGCTGGAGACGTATCAAAAGCCAAGTCCACGGACGAAGTGGGGAATGAACACCACCCTCTCGCCAGGTTGCAGGGTGGGAATGGCCTGGCCTACTTCTTGGGCCCAGTGAATGACGACGACCGGGAGATAGCCGGCGCGCTTTAGATCCTCGATATCCTTGTTGGTGACGGTCGAGGCTTCCCACTTGCCTCCTGCGCCAGATCCGACCATCGCCGAATACGGGGGAGGGGAGCTTTGGAAAAGTTGGATCGGAGCGCTTGAGCTCTGTGGATTGGGAAGGGCCATGACAAAAGGAAGGAGAAGGCGTGAAGGGATAACTCTGGCTGGTTTCTTTTATAAGCGATTGAAATGCCAAGAGTCCTTTAACGCACTGTTGGCCTCACCACTTCCCGATATACTCATGACATTATGCGCGAGTGGGGCATAGGGGATCATTGATCAGATCCCTTGAAAAGTGGGACACGATCCCCACCGTGATGGGATGCGCCATTTGAGGGGCGGCCTCGAACCGCGCTTCGAATTTGCATGTTTTTGACTGGCCGAGACCCTTCACCGAAAATTCATCAGTTGAAGGTACAATGGGTATTGAAGCGGTTGGCCTTTGAGAAAATTGATAGTTCGGATACCGGATATGGCTCGACAAGTGGCCGAACTAGATCAAGCACTGTTTAAAGGCTTAACTGGAGAAGATTATTCAAATACTCAGAAGGAAAGGGAACTCACTTGCAAGTCGGGGTCTATAGTCATGGGAGTTACAAGGAGCCGACATTGAAGGCTAGTTCGGGGGCTACTGAGGGAGTCCTGGACTAGGGGGTCCTCGGGTGGCCGGCCTATCTCTTATGGGCCAGACTGTTGGGCCGCATTGTATCCGGACCGAAGACCTTTTGGTGCCTTGGTGTGTGCTCCAAGTCAAGATGAAGGATCCGGCGTTCCCTTGATGTAACCGACTATTTGTAAACCCTAGTACCCCTGATATCTATATAAACCAGATGGTTTAGTCCGTAGAGGCTAGAAGAACCATCGTCATCCTACCAGTTAGGGTTTAGTTCATCTAATCTCGTGGTAGATCTGCTCTGTAATCCTCATATACACAAGCAATATAATCAAACAGGACATAGGGTTTTACCTCTTAGAGAGGGCCCGAACCTGGGTAAATATCTTGTCCCTCATCTACTGTTTCCCATCGATCCAAGATCCACAGTTCAGGACCCCCTACCCGAGATCCACCGGTTTTGCCACCGACACCAATGTCTAAGGCACACAAAGTTGAGAATCAACATTGCCATGTTAGTTTACATTTATTAAATATCTATATACATGGTTAGATCATGAACACAATATAAAAAAGTTTTAATGTTCATATGAATTCATACACTAACCATATAATAATGCTAATGATTGCACATACTTGATAGTAAGTCAATGGGGCTCAGTAGATATGTATGATTTACAAGGATCATAGAGTTAGAGAGTCAATTATAAAGGGATATTGGTTGAATATTAAGAAATATACAAGGTCGATGTCATGCTTGTTTAAAATTGAATGTTAGATCTCCATATACATGGTTAGATCAAGAATGTGACGAGAAAGTTACAATGCTAACTTATAATTCATATAATTATCGCATAATAATGCTAATGATTGCACATAAAGTACATGCTAGTAATTCAATGGAGTAAATATATTTTTCTTTGAGAACAACCGAGTAAGTAGCTACGAGTGCCTTCAAGAATCTTAGAGTTACACACAATCATTTATGAGAAGATTTTTTGTTAAACATTCGTTTGGATGAACCTTTCCAACAAACCCGGACGAAGTGAGTACGACAACAATAGTCATACTACAGGTGCGTAGTACAATCTTGAGCTATTAAATGGCGTAACAAGCTATGAGTTATTTGAAAAGATCTAAGCATTACGCACAATCATTTATGAGAAGATTTGTAGTTAAACATTTGGCTGGATGAACCCGTCCAATAAACTCGGACGGAGAGTGTAGGACGGTAGTGTTGGGGAACGTAGTATTTCAATTTTTTTGCCTACGATCACGCAAGATCTATCTAGGAGAAGCATAGCAACAAGCGGGGAGAGTGTGTCCACATACCCTCGTAGACCGAAAGCGGAAGCGTTTAGTAACGCGGTTGATGTAGTCGAACGTCTTCGAGATCCAATCGATCAAGTACCGAACACACGACACCTCCGCGATCTGCACACGTTCAGCTTGGTGACGTCCCTCGAACTCTTGATCCAGTTGAGGCCGAGGGAGAGTTCCGTTAGCACGACGGCATGGTGACGATGATGATGAAGTTACCGGCGCAGGGCTTCGCCTAAGAACTACGACGATATGACCGAGGTGTGTAACTATGGAGGGGGGCACCGCACACGGCTAAAAGATCAACTTGTGTGTTCTAGGGGTGTCCCTGCCTCCGTATATAAAGGAGCGAGAGGGAGAAGCAGCCGGCCCTAGGGGGACGCCCCAAGGTGTGGAGTCCTACTAGGACTCCCTAGTCCTAGTAGGATTCCACCTCCCACACGGAGTAGGAAAGGGGGAAGGGAGAAGGAGAAGGAAAGGGGGGGCCCTTCTCCTAGTCCTAATCGGCCTCCTGCCCAAGGGGGGGGGGCGCACCAGCCCCTTGTGGGAGGGTGTGCTTCCCTCTTATGGTCCATAAGGCCCATAACTTCTCCCGGGGGTTCCAGTAACCTCCCAGTACTCAGGAAAAATGCCCGAACCACTCAGAACCATTCCGATGTCCAAATGCAACCTTCCAATATATGAATCTTTACCTCTCGACCATTTCAAGACTCCTCGTCATGTCCGTGATCTCATCCGGGACTCCGAACAGACTTCGGTTCATCAAATCACATAACTCATAATACAAATCGTCATCGAACGTTAAGCGTGCGGACCCTACGGGTTCGAGAACTATGTAGAAATGACCGAGACACCTCTCCGGTCAATAACCAATAGCGGAACCTGGATGCTCATATTGGCTCCTACATATTCTACAAAGATCTTTATCGGTCAAACCGCATAACAACATACGTTGTTCCCTTTGTCATCGGTATGTTACTTGCCCGAGATTCGATCGTCGGTATCATCATACCTAGTTCAATCTCGTTACCGGCAAGTCTCTTTACTCGTTCCGTAATGCATCATCCCGCAACTAAATCATTAGTCACATTGCTTGCAAGGCTTATAGTGATGTGCATTACCGAGAGGGCCCAGAGATACCTCTCCGAAACACGGAGTGACAAATCCTAATCTCGATCTATGCCAACTCAAAAAACACCATCGAAGACACCTGTAGAGCATCTTTATAATCACCCAGTTACATTGTGACGTTTGATAGCACACTAAGTGTTCCTCCGGTATTCGGGAGTAGCATAATCTCATAGTCACAGGAACATGTATAAGTCATGAAGAAAGCAATAGCAATAAACTAAACGATCATAGTGCAAAGCTAACAGACAGGTCTTGTCCATCACATCATTCTCTAATGATGTGATCCCGTTCATCAATTGACAACACATATCTATGGCTAGGAAACTTAACCATCTTTGATTAACGAGCTAGTCAAGTAGAGGCATACTAGGGACACCCTGTTTGTCTATGTATTCACACATGTACTAAGTTTCTGGTTAATACAATTCTAGCATGAATAATAAACATTTATCATGATATAAGGAAATATAAATAACAACTTTATTATTGCCTCTAGGGCATATTTCCTTCAGTCTCCCACTTGCACTAAAGTCAATAATCTAGTTCACATCATCATGTGATTTAACACCAATAGTTCAATTCACCATGTGATTAACACCCATAGTTCACATCACCATGTGAAAAACACCCAAAGGGTTTACTAGAGTTAGTAATCTAGTTCACATCGCCATGTGATTAACACCAATAGTTCACATCACCATGTGATTAACACCCATAGTTCACATCACCATGTGACCAACACGCAAAGGGTTTACTAGAGTCAGTAATGTAGTTCACATCGCCATGTGATTAACACCCAAAGAGTACTAAGGTGTGATCATGTTTTGCTTGTGAGAGAGGTTTAGTCAATGGGTCTGCCATATTTAGATCCGTATGTATTTTGCAAATTTCTATGTCTACAATGCTCTGCACGGAGCTACTCTAGCTAATTGCTCCCACTTTCAATATGTATCCAGATTGAGACTTAGAGTCATCTGGATTGATGTAAAAGCTTGCACGACGTAACTCTTTACGACGAACTTTTTATCACCTCCATAACCGAGAAATATTTCCTTAGTCCTCTTAGGTAACTAAGGATAAATTTGACCGCTGTCCAGTGATCCACTCCTGGATTACTATCGTAACCCCTTGCCAAACTCATGGCAAGGTACACAATAGGTTTGGTACACAGCACAACATACTTCATAAAACCTATGACTGAGGCATAGGGAATGACTTTCATTCTCTTTCTATTTTCTGCCATGGTCGGGTTTTGAGTCTTACTCAACTTCACACCTTGCAACACAGGCAAGAACTCCTTCTTTGACTGTTCCATTTTGAACTACTTCAAAATATTGTCAAGGTATATACTCATTGAAAAATCTTATCAAGCGTCTTGATATATCTCTATAGATCTTGATGCTCAATATGTAAGCAGCTTCACCGAGGTCTTTCTTTGAAAAAGTCCTTTCAAACACTCCTTTATGCTTTCCAGAAAATTCTACATCATTTCCGATCAACAATATGTCATTCACATATACTTATCAGAAAGGCTGTAGTGCTCCCACTCACTTTCTTGTAAATACAAGCTTCACCGCAAGTCTGTATAAAACTATATGCTTTGATCAACTCATCAAAGCGTATATTCCAACTCCAAGATGCTTGCACTAGTGCATAGATGGATCGCTGGAGCTTGCACATTTTGTTAGCACCTTTAGGATTGACAAAACCTTCTGGTTGCATCATATACAACTCTTTTTAAGAAATCCATTTAAGAAATGCAATTTTGACATCCATTTGCCAGATTTCATAAAATGTGGCAATTGCTAACATGATTCGGACAGACTTAAGCATCGCTATGAGTGAGAAAATCTTATCGTAGTCAACACCTTGAATTTGTCAAAAACTTTTTGCGACAATTCAAGCTTTGTAGATAGTAACACTACTATCAGCGTTTGTCTTCCTCTTGAAGATCCATTTATTCTAAATGGCTCGCCGATCATCGGGCAAGTCAACCAAAGTCCACACTTTGTTCTCATACATGGATCCCATCTCAGATTTCATGGTGTCAAGCCATTTCGCGGAATCTGGGCTCATCATCGCTTCCTCATAGTTCGTAGGTTCGTCATGGTCTAGTAACATGACTTCCAGAAAGGATTACCGTACCACTTTGGTGCGGACCATACTCTGGTTGACCTACGAGGTTCGGTAGTAACTTGATTTGAAGTTTCATGATCATCATCTTTAGCTTCCTCACTAATTGGTGTAGGAATCACTGGAACTGATTTCTCTGATGAACTACGTACTTTCCAATTCGGGAGAAGGTACAATTACCTCATCAAGTTCTACATTCCTCCCACTCACTTCTTTCGAGAGAAACTTCTTCTCTAGAAAGGATCCATTCTTAGAAACGAATATCTTGCCTTCGGATCTGTGATAGAAGGTGTACCCAACAATTTCATTTGGGTATCCTATGAAGACGCATTTCTCCGATTTAGGTTCGAGCTTATCAGGTTAATTTTTTTTTTTCACATAAGCATCACAACCCCAAACTTTAAGAAACGACAGCTTAGGTTTCTTGCTAAACCACAGTTCATACGGTGTCGTCTCAACGGATTTAGATGGTGCCCTATTTAACATGAATGCAGCTGTCTCTAATGCATAACCCCAAAACGATAGTGGTAAATCGGTAAGAGACATCATAGATCGCACCATATCTAATAAAGTACGGTTATGATGTTCGGACACACCATTATGCTGTGGTGTTCCAGGTGGCGTGAGTTGTGAAACTATTCCACATTGTTCCAAATGAAGACCAAACTCATAACTCAAATATTCACCTCCATGATCAGATCGTAGAAACCTTATTTTCATGTTACAATGATTTTCCACTTCACTCTGAAATTCTTTGAACTTTTCAAATGTTTCAGACTTATGTTTCATCAAGTAGATATACCCATATCTACTTAAATCATCTGTGAAGGTCAGAAAATAACGATACTCGCCGCAAGCCTCAACACTCATCGGACCGCATACATCAGTATGTATTATTATATTTACAATAAGTCAGTTGCTCGCTCCATTGTTCCGGAGAACGGAGTCTTAGTCATCTTGCCCATGAGGCATGGTTCGCAAGCATCAAGTGATTCATAATCAAGTGATTCCAAAAGTCCACCAACATGGAGTTTCTTCATGCGCTTTACACCAATATGACCTAAACGGCAGTGCCACATATAAGTTGCACTATCATTATTAACTTTGCATCTTTTGGCTTCAATATTATGAATATGTGTATCACTATGATCGAGATTCAATAAACCATTTATATTGAGTGTATGACCATAGAAGGTTTTGTTCATGTAAATAGAACAACAATTATTCTTGGACTTAAATGAATAACCGTATTGCAATAAACATGATCCAATCATATTCATGCTCAACGCAAACACCAAATAACATTTATTTTAGGTTCAAAACTAATCCCGAAGGTAAAGGGAGTGTGCGATGGTGATCTTATCAACCTTGGAATCACTTCCAACTCACATCATCACCTCGCCCTTAACTAGTCTCTATTTATTTTGCAACTCCCGTTTCGAGTTACTACTCTTAGCAACTGAACCAGTATCTAATACTAAGGGGTTGCTATAAACACTAGTAAAGTACACATCAATAACATGTATATCAAATATACCTTTGTTCACTTTGCCATCCTTCTTATCCGCCAAGTATCTATGGCAGTTCCACTTCCAGTGACCATTTCCTTTGCTGTAGAAGCACTCAGTTTCAGGCTTGGGTCTATCTTTGGGCTTCTTCATGAGAGTGACAACTTGCTTGCCATTCTTCTTGAAGTTCCCTTTCTTTCCCTTGCCCTTTTACTTGAAACTAGTGGTCTTGTCAACCATCAATACTTGATGCTTTTTCTTGATTTCTACCTTTGCTGATTTCAGCATCGCGAAGAGCGCGGGAATCGTTTTCGTCATCCCTTGCATATTATAGTTCATCACGAAGTCCCAGTAACTTGGTGATAGTGACTAGAGAATTTTATCAATCACTATCTTATCTGGAAGATTAACTCCCACTTGATTCAAGCGATTGTAGTACTCAGACATTCTGAGCACATGCTCATTGGTTGAGCTATTCTCCTCCATTTTGTAGGCAAAGTACTTGTCAGAGGTCTCATACCTCTCGACTCGGGCATGAGTTTGAAATACCAATTTCAACTCTTGGAACATCTTATATGCTCTGTGGCGTTCAAAACGTTTTTTTGAAGTCCCGGTTCAAAGCTGTAAAGTATGGTGCACTAAACTATCAAGTACTCATCATACCGAGCTTGTCAAACGTTTATAACGTCTGTATCTGCTCCTGCAATAGGTCTGTCACCTAGCGGTGCATCAAGGACATAATTCTTCTATGTAGCAATGAGGATAATCCTCATATCACGGACCAAGTCCGCATCATTGCTACTATCATCTTTCAACTTACTTTTCTCTAGGAACATATCAAAAAATAAATGGGGAACTACATCGCGAGCTATTGATCTACAACATAATTTGCAAATACTATCAGGACTAAGCTCATGATAAATTTAAGTTCAATTAATCATATTACTTAAGAACTCCCACTTAGATATACATCCCTCGAGTCATCTAAATGATCATGTGATCCATATCAACTAAACCATGTACGATCATCACGTGAGATGGAGTTGTTTTCAATGGTGAATATCACTATGTTGATCATATCCACTATATGATTCACGCTCGACCTTTCGGTCTCAGTGTTCCGAGGCCATATTTGCATATGCTAGGCTCGTCAAGTTTACCCAGAGTATTCTGCATGTGCAAAACTGGCTTGCACCTTTGTATGTGAACGCAGAGCTTATCACACCCGATCACCATGTGGTGTCTCAGCACGAAGAACTGTCGCAACGGTGCATACTCAGGGAGAACACTTATACCTTGAAATTTAGTGAGAGATCATCTTATAATGCTACCGCCGTACTAAGCAAAATAAGATGCATAAAAGATAAACATCACATGCAATCAAAATAAGTGATATGATATGGCCATCATCATCTTGTGCCTTTGATCTCCATCTCCAAAGCACCGTCATGATCACCATCGTCACTGGCTTGACACCTTGATCTCCATCGAAGCATCGTTGTCGTCTCGCCAACTATTGCTTCTACTACTGTCGCTACCGCTTAGTGATAAAGTAAAGCAATTACATGGCGATTGCATTTCATACAATAAAGTGACAACCATATGGCTCCTGCCAGTTGCCGATAACTGTTACAAAACATGATCATCTCATACAACAAATTATATATAATCATGTCTTGACCATATCACATCACAACAAGCCCGGCAAAAACAAGTTAGACATCCTCTACTTTGTTGTTGCAAGTTTTACGTGGCCGCTACGGGTTCTAGCAAGAACCGTTCTTACCTACACATCAAAACCACAATGATTTTTTGTCAAGTGTGCTGTTTTAACCTTCAACAGGGACCGGGCGTAGTCAAACTCGATTCAACTAAAGCTGGAGAAACAGACACCCACTAGCCACCTGTGTGCGAAGCACGGCGGTAGAACCAGTCTCATGAATGTGGTCATGTAATGTCGGTCTGGGCCGCTTCATCCTACAATACCACCGAATCAAAGTAAGACGTTGTTGGTAAGCAGTATGACTATTATCGCCCACAACTCTTTGTGTTCTACTCGAGCATATAACATATACGCATAGACCTGGCTCGGATGCCACTGTTGGGGAACGCAGTATTTCAATTTTTTTGCCTATGATCACGCAAGATCTATCTAGGAGAAGCATAGCAACAAGCGGGGAGAGTGTGTCCATGTACCCTCGTAGACCGAAAGCGGAAGCGTTTAGTAACGCGGTTGATGTAGTCGAACGTCTTTGCGATCCAACCGATCAAGTACCGAACGCACGGACCTCCGCGATATGCACACGTTCAGCTCGGTGACGTCCCTAGAACTCTTGATCCAGTTGAGGCCGAGGGAGAGTTCCGTCAGCACGACGGCGTTGTGACGGTGATGATGAAGTTACCGGCATAGAGCTTCGCCTAAGCACCACGACAATATGACCGAGGTGTGTAACTGTGGAGGGGGGCATCGCACACGGCTAAAAGATCAACTTGTGTGTTCTAAGGGTGCCCCCTGCCTCCGTATAAAGGAGGGAGAGGGAGAGGCAGCCGACCCTAGGGGGCGTGCCAAGGTGTGGAGTCCTACTAGGACTCCCTAGTCCTAGTAGGATTCCACCACTAGTAGAAAAAGGGCCATTTGTCCCGGTTCATAAGGCCCATCTGTCCCGGTTGGGGAACCGGGACTAATTGAAGGGTCGTTACTAATGCCCTAGGCCTTTAGTCCTGGTTCTTATACTAACCGGGACAGATGGGCCTCCACGTGGCCGCTCCGGCGAGCCCAGGCAGGAGGGCCTTTGGTCCCGGTTGGTAGCACCAACCGGGACCAATAAGCTTCCACGCGTCAGCATTTCAGGGGCTGGTTTTTTTTGAAAGGAGGTGGTTTAGGGGTTTTGGGGGTTAATTTAGGTTGTTATAGATAGCTAATAGGGAGATGTGTCCTCTCTTATCTCCGTGCTACTGCTATTGCTATGCCTAAACATGACTTAGATTGAAGTGAGGCAACATGTGGTGCATGTCGAAAGTAATACTAATCCTAACTTGATCAAGTTTGGATTGTACTACTTTCGACATGCACCACATGCATGTTGCCTTCACTTCAATCCAATCCATGTTCATTTCACCCACAGATATATAATAACTCTTCATGCTCGCATCATGCATCATCATAATAACAAGTCCTACTAATCATCATCATACAACTTCTACTCGTTATTAATAACAAGTCATACGATCATCATCCTGATAGTCATCGAACCAACCCTACTTAATTGTTCTTAGCACATGATCATCAGTATTAGGCAGGACCTAAATACCCTATTTAAGGTAAAATAGCATAAAACAATATAGACCCTGACTCTCCATTATGGAGAATGGAGATCATCCTGTCTCCAATTCTTGCGCTGGCGCTTCCTTTTGCTTCCAAGAACCTCCTTACGACTGTCCATACATTTTTTCCATTCTCTGATTAGCATGTCTCCACTTCTTTTAGAAATCCGGTATGGACAGTTGAGATTCGTAGGATGACCTGGATATATGTTCAAAACACGAAGGCTGCCATTCTGATACATCAAATGAGGCACACAATCCTCTGGGATTCTCTGTTGAAAAACATAGTAATAACTTCATAGTTAGCAATGATGTACTAGTTTTAGAAGTATGCAAAAGATGCACGGATGTCGTAATAGTAAAAAATCTTACCAGGGTATCTCCATGGTAGTTACCGTAGTTCAACACGTGCACTAGTGGCACGTATTGACCATAATGTTGAGGAGTTTGATTGTAGATATTGTAATTCTCAAGATCAGTACAAAATCCGACCAGATGATTTTTCTCCTGATAAGTTAACTCGGAGCCATCGGTGTAGTGGGTTTTGTCTACCATGTTCCGCACATTGTTTGAACAATCAAAATAAGCTGTCAATGGAAAAGTGTCAACTATTTTGAAATAAACAATATAAATTAGTTAATAATTAACTATGTTTGAGAAACTCACATAGCGGTAGAACTGGAGGCGTATCAACAAGGACCCAAATGTCCATATTGTCTTGGTCGATGTCAGGATCACCAAGATCCATGGTGACAAGCATACCCTCATCAAAACCATACATCTTGCAAAATGCTTCCCAATTTTTGCAACCAAAATGGGTTACGCTCTCAGCATTATACAGATTTACTTCAAAATCCACATCATGATGGGTCCTTAGGTGAATTTTCTTCGTTTCAAAATTTTCATGGTCTTCAAAATCCATCCTCTCCAAGACATAGCGTCTTGCATGGCATGGGATAAGCTATACTCGAATTGTAAAAGATGAAAATTACACGTTGAAATAGTTGAAGTCATGCTTAATTACGAAAAAAACACTTGTCGCCGTTGCGTACCGTTTCAACATCGAAGGTCTCCTCGAGCTTAATGCTGAAGCGCCGATCATCGTCCAGGTGAGGCCTGTCGCACAAACCTCGATCGTCGTGGCACCAGCTGCACTCCCCCGGGAGACTTTCGTCGTCCGATGACGACATTTCCTACGTTCATAATTCAAAGATTAAACTTGTACAATTAAATATATGTACTACAAAAACTAAATTAGATCATTATTATTCATCACGGGTTGACTATCGGTCTGTCGAGTCTTTTCTTGAAAACTCTCAGCTCACGTGGTGTATACATTCGACCGTTGGTGATGGTCGCTCCTCCATTCGTCCCCGAGTGCATTACACCAAAATGTCTAGCACACGGGAACGAAGGAGAAGCGACCCCCACGACAACAGTCGGGATTCTTCGTCCTCTCATATATATATGGTGGAACTCTCCCTCACTGATTCCTCTCTGACATTTGTGACCGTCGGTGATGGTAGCTCCTCCTTTCGTTCCCGAGTGCATTACACCAAATTGTCTAGCACACGGGAACGAAGGAGAAGCTACCCCACGACAACAGTCGGGATTCTTCGTCCTCTCATATATGGTGGAGACTCGACAGACTTAAAGTCAACCCGAAATATCGTTTAATTATCTTTCTAAAAAAGGATTTGGCTGGTCTCACCTCGAGGTCGGAGGGGGTCGGTGACGGGGACGACGGCGGGGATGATGGAGGGGGGCTCCTAGATTTCTGCGACAACAAAAACCCTATAAGCTATCAACTAATCATATGCATACGCCTTGCATAGTGCTCTCCAATTTTAGCATTCAAAGTAGGAGTAGTTTTCCAATTTGAGCATTCAATAAGCAAAACCAAATCGTAAAATAAAGTAGTATTCAAATTAGCATGCATTCAATTATAAGCAAAACTACATCATCTCTTCCGTCCGTACATCGTCGAATATTAGCACTAATACACCTTGAATACTATCATACATATATAGCATCGCTAGTACAGCTAGAACCATAGCGCCCGACGGGTATCGGCGCGGGCGGTGGACACCCAAAGGGAAGGAACCATCACAGGATCATAGCTCCAGTGAGATCCCTGAAGAACCTGCCAGGTATTGTCGAACCTGCCCTCCAACGCAACCATGTAGCGACGGACGTGCTCGTCCTCCTCGCTGACACGGTGACGTACCATCTCCGCGGTGTCCGGAAGCCTAGGCACCATCACTGGCCCACGCGACCGCCACCAAACAAGGATCGGGTCAATGACGGGCTGGCTCCTCACCAACCTATGCCCCCCGGAAGGTAGCACCTCCCAATACCAGCCCGACGGAGCCCAATCCCGGACACGGCCCCTCTGATCAAGCCGGCCTCCTCCGCCGAGTCGACGACGAGGATGCGGGATAGGCATCGTCGACGTCGATGCGGGAATAATTGCTTGAACTAAAAAAATAAACTAGTTCTATTAATTTTCTTGCTAAAAATAAACTACTTCTATAGTAAAATAAAGTAGTTTTATTAAATCAACTAGTTCAACTACTAATTAAGAACTTACTATAAATAAAATAAAGTAATACTTACAAAAATAAACTATTTCTATATATAGTAAAATAAAGTAGTTTTATTAAATCAACTAGTTCAATTACTAAGCACTTACTATAAATAAAATAAAGTAGTACTTACTAAAAATAAACTACTTCTATATATAGTAAAATAAAGTAGTTTTATTAAATCAACTAGTTCAACTACTAAGCGCTTACTATAAATAAAATAAAGTAGTACTTACTAAAAATAAACTAGTTTAACTAGTTCTATTATTTATCGACCCCCCCTAATGTCGAAGTTATCGGGGAGGGGGTATATCAACAACGACATACCCGATAAAAAATAAGAAGAGGAAGAAGAAGAAAAAAAAGAGGAGAAAAAGAAAGGAATAGAGGAGAAGATCGAAGAAAAAAAAAGAAGAAAAAAAAGAGGAGAAGAAGAAAGGAATAGAGTCTTGTCCTCTATTCCTTTCTTCTTCTCCTCATTTTTCTTCTTCTTTTTTCCTCTTCTTCTCCTTCTTATTCTCCTTCTTCCTCTTCTTATTTTCCTTTTTCCTCTCCTTCTTTTTCTTCTTCTTCCTTCTTCCTTCTTCCTCTTTTCTTCCTTTTCATTATTTTACTTTTTCCTCTCCGATCCACTAACCTAGAATCTACTATCCTAAAATGCACTAACAGTAGAACTAATAACCAAAAATGCACTAAATCAACTAACCTTAAATGTAACTTTTGCAACACAATTTTTTAAATATGCACATATATATATGAACATATATATACATAAATTGACAAAAAAATCTATGGACAAAAAAAATCATACATGAATGCATACACATCCATGGATCATAGATACATCTGCATATATATACATATACATACAACATCCATATATACATACATCAATGAACAAAAAAGTGTATGAAAAAAAAACCAGAGAGCAGGCCGGGGCGGCCACGTCGGGGTAGGGGTGGCGCGGGGCGGCGACGACATCGGGACGGCGCGGGACGGCCTCGGAGGGGCGCGGGATGGCGCGCGGCGAAGACGGCGACGACTAGGTAGAGGGGCGGGATCGAAGAACTGAACGGAAATTTTCACAAGTGTTGATTATATAGACAGAGCATTGGTCCCAGTTCGTGCCACCAACCGGGACCAATGCCCACCTTTAGTCCCGGTTGGTGGCACCAACCGGGACTAAAGGGTGGGCATTGGTCCCGGTTGGTACCATGAACCGGTACCAATGCATACCTTTAGTCCCGGTTGTTGGCACCAACCGGGACTAAAGGCCTTGTGCTGCCCGCGTCGCGGCACGAAAGTTTAGTCCCACCTCGCTGGTTGAGGGAGCTCGAGAGTGGTTTATAAGCCCCACTCCCGCTGCCCTCTCGAGCTCCTCTCAAATGCAGGCTTTCGGGCCTGAACACACTGTATCTTCCTGTGGGCCTATTGGGCCTTCTACGGGCCTGAATCCTGGCCCATGGGTGGGTTTCTAGTCGTATTCAGGCCGTGGTGGCCCAGTAGGTGGCGTTTTTTTTATTTTTTCCCAGTTTATTTCTTTTCTTTTTTTGCTTTATTTATTTTATTTTGTTTCTACTTACAACAAAATACTTATTTATTTTATTTTATTTTATTTTGTTTCTAATTACTTATTTATTTTATTTTTTGATAATTCTTCTTGCTATTAAAGTTTCTAACAAAAAAATTTCTTTATGAAAATTCTTTTTTGCTTTTAATGATTTTGAACAGAAAAACTTTGATAATTTTAGTTGTATCAATTTTATATAATTTTAGTTTCAATAATACTAGAGGTTGCTTATAATGTTTTGAACAGAAAATACGTTGATAATTTTAGTTTCATAAATTTCATTTATGTTATTAAAGTTTATTTTATTTTGTTTCTACTTATATATTTTATTAAAGTTTATTTTATTCTGTTTCTAATTACTTATTTATTTTATTTTATGATATTTGTTATTTTCCATGCATTTACTGATTATTTTGAGCTATAAGACTCTGAAATTGAAAAGCACTACAAATGAACTCTGAAAAGGTTGAAAGTTGGCATGGTATCATCATTTCATCCACATAGCATGTGCAAGAAAGTAGAGAGGGTTACGGCAAAAACTGGATGCACTTCGTGTACAAAACAGATAATCTCTTTCGAAGTATCAGGGTTTCATACGGAAACTCGTCTGTTACAAAGGGATTTCATTTTTTAGAACTTATTTGAACTCCATAGTTTTTCTGTGTTCAAAATGCACCATTCAAAGCCACATCATCAATTTTCAACCCTTTCTGACTTCATTTGTTATTTTCCATGCATTTTACTGACTATTTTGAGCTATAAGACCATGAAATTCAAAAGCACTACAAATGAACTCTGAAAAGGTTGAAAGTTGGCATGGTATCATCGTTTCACCCACATAGCATGTGCAAGAAAGTAGAGAGGGTTACGGCAAAAACTGGATGCACTTCGTGTACAAAACGGACAATCTGTTTCGAAGTATCAGGATTTCATACGGAAACTCGTCTGTTACAACAGGCATTTCAAATGAACTACGAAAAGGTTGAAAGTTCGCATGGTATCATCATAAGAGTTGTGGAGAGAAAGTCTTCACTTTTTTTGCTTGTGTGCTTTGCTTATTGCGCCGTAACCATGGATAATCTTCATCGTTTATCAGGATGCTTGGGTCAGCCTTGACTTTGAAGGGAGGAATTTCATGAAACTTTTCATAATCTTCAGACATGTCTGTCTTGCCCTCCACTCCCACGATGTCCCTTTTTCCTGAAAGAACTATGTGGCGCTTTGGCTCATCGTATGATGTATTCGCTTCCTTATCTTTTCTTTTTCTCGGTTTGGTAGACATGTCCTTCACATAGATAACCTGTGCCACATCATTGGCTAGGACGAACGGTTCGTCAGTGTACCCAAGATTGTTCAGATCCACTGTTGTCATTCCGTACTGTGGGTCTACCTGTACCCCGCCTCCTGACAGATTGACCCATTTGCACTTAAACAAAGGGACCTTAAAATCATGTCCGTAGTCAAGTTCCCATATGTCCACTATGTAACCATAATATGTGTCCTTTCCCCTCTCGGTTGCTGCATCAAAGCGGACACCGCTGTTTTGGTTGGTGCTCTTTTGATCTTGGGCGATCGTGTAAAATGTATTCCCATTTATCTCGTATCCTTTGTAAGTCAATACAGTCGAAGATGGTCCCCTGGACAACGAGTACAGCTCATCACAAACAGTGTTGTCACCTCTGAGACGTGTTTCCAACCAACTGCTGAAAGTCCTGATGTGTTCACATGTAATCCAGTCGTCACACTGCTCCGGGTGTTTGGAGCGCAGACTGTTCTTGTGTTCATCGACATACGGGGTCACCAAGGTAGAGTTCTGTAGAACTGTGTAGTGTGCTTGAGACCAAGAATGCCCGTCCCTGCATATTATTGAGTCCGCTCCTAGCGTGCCTTTTCCAGTCAGTCTCCCATCATACCGCGATTTAGGGAGACCTATCTTCTTAAGGCCAGGAATGAAGTCAACACAAAACCCAATGACATCCTCTGTTTGATGGCCCATGGAGATGCTTCCTTCTGGCCTAGCACGGTTACGGACATATTTCTTTAGGACTCCCATGAACCTCTCAAAGGGGAACATATTGTGTAGAAATACGGGGCCCAGAATGACAATCTCGTCGACTAGATGAACTAGGACGTGCGTCATGATATTGAAGAAGGATGGTGGGAACACCAGCTCGAAACTGACAAGACATTGCGCCACATCACTCCTTAGCCTTGGTATGATTTCTGGATCGATCACCTTCTGAGAGATTGCATTGAGGAATGCACATAGCTTCACAATGGCTAATCGGACGTTTTCCGGTAGAAGCCCCCTCAATGCAACCGGAAGCAGTTGCGTCATAATCACGTGGCAGTCATGAGACTTTAGGTTCTGGAACTTTTTCTCTGGAATATTTATTATTCCCTTTATATTCGACGAGAAGCCAGTCGGGACCTTCATACTGAGCAGGCATTCAAAAAAGATTTCCTTCTCTTCTTTGGTAAGAGCGTAGCTGGCAGGACCTTCATACTGCTTTGGAGGCATGCCGTCTTTTTCGTGCAAACGTTGCAGGTCCTCCCGTGCCTCAGGTGTATCTTTTGTCTTCCCATACACGCCCAAGAAGCCTAACAGGTTCACGCAAAGGTTCTTCGTCACGTGCATCACGTCGATTGAAGAGCGTACCTCTAGCTCTTTCCAGTAGGGTAGGTCCCAAAATATAGATTTCTTCTTCCACATGGGTGCGCGTCCCTCAGCGTCATTCGGAACAGCTAGTCCGCCGGGACCCTTTCCAAATATTACGTGTAAATCAGAGACCATAGCAAGTACGTGATCACCGGTACGCATGGCGGGCTTCTTCCGGTGATCTGCCTCGCCTTTGAAATGCTTGCCTTTCTTTCGACATTGATGGTTGGTCGGGAGAAATCGACGATGGCCCAGGTACACATTCTTCCTGCATCTGTCCAGGTATATACTTTCGGTGTCAGCTAAACAGTGCGTGCATGCGTGGTATCCCTTGTTTGTCTGTCCTGAAAGGTTACTGAGAGCGGGCCAATCATTGATGGTTACAAACAGCAACGCCTTTAGGTCAAATTCTCCCCATTGTGCTCATCCCACGCACGTACACCTGTTCCATTCCACAGCTGTAAGAGTTCTTCAACTAATGGCCTTAGGTACACATCAATGTCGTTGCCGGGTTGCTTAGGGCCTTGGATGAGAATTGGCATCATAATGAACTTCCGCTTCATGCACATCCAAGGAGGAAGGTTATACATACATAGAGTCACGGGCCAGGTGCTGTGATTGCTGCTCTGCTCCCCGAAAGGATTAATGCCATCCGCGCTTAAAGCAAACCATACGTTCCTTGGGTCACTTGCAAACTGAGCCCAGTACTTTCTCTCGATTTTTCTCCACTGCGACCCGTCAGCGGGTGCTCTCAACTTCCCGTCTTTCTTACGGTCCTCACTGTGCCATCGCATCAACTTGGCATGCTCTTTGTTTCTGAACAGTCGTTTCAACCGTGGTATTATAGGAGCATACCACATCACCTTCGCAGGAACCCTCTTCCTGCGGGGCTCGCCCTCAACATCACCAGGGTCATCTCGTCTGATCTTATACCGCAATGCACCGCATACCGGGCATGCGTTCAAATCCTTGTACGCACCGCGGTAGAGGATGCAGTCATTAGGGCATGCATGTATCTTCTCCACCTCCAATCCTAGAGGGCATACGACCTTCTTTGCTGCGTACGTACTGTCGGGCAATTCGTTATCCTTTGGAAGCTTCTTCTTCAATATTTTCAGTAGCTTCTCAAATCCTTTGTCAGGCACAGCATTCTCTGCCTTCCACTGCAGCAATTCCAGTACGGTACCGAGCTTTGTGTTGCCATCTTCGCAATTGGGGTACAACCCTTTTTTGTGATCCTCTAACATGCGATCGAACTTCAGCTTCTCCTTTTCACTTTCGCACTTTTCCCTTGCATCAACAATGACCCGGCGGAGATCATCATCGGGCACATCGTCTGGTTCCTCTTGATCTTCAGCTTCCCCCGTTGCAGCATCACCGTATTCAGGGGGCACATAGTTGTCATCGTCCTCTTCTTCTTCGCTGTCTTCCATCATAACCCCTATTTCTCCGTGCTTCGTCCAAACATTATAGTGTGGCATGAAACCCTTATAAAGCAGGTGGGTGTGAAGGATTTTCTTGTCAGAGTAAGACCTCGTATTCCCACAATTAGGGCATGGACAACACATAAAACCATTCTGCTTGTTTGCCTCAGCCACTTCGAGAAAATTATGCACGCCCTTAATGTACTCGGAGGTGTGTCTGTCACCGTACATCCATTGCCGGTTCATCTGCGTGCATTATATATAATTATGTGTGTCAAAAGTAAGAAAATTAGACAAGTATCTATCTAAAGTAAGATTTTTTTCTTTCAGAAAGAAGATAAGAACAAGAGGCTCACCACGGTGGTGCCGGCGACGAGATCGGCGCGGGCGATCGACGGCGGTGAAGACGAGGACGGGGCGTGACGGACCGCTAAACCTAGACAAATCTCGGAAAAAATGGAGCTCGGAGGTCGAGCTTCGAGAGGAGAAAGCTTAACTAGTGTGGCTCGGGCATTTCATCGAACACCTCACATGCATAAGAGGTGAGCTAGAGCACCCAAATGCCCTTCCTCGCCGGCCAGCAAAAAACAAAGCACTGTGGAGTGCTCTGCTCGCCGGCGATGGGGTATATATAGGCAATTCATTTGTCCCGGTTTGTGGCTGGAACCGGGACTAAAGGCCATCCTTCTGTCCCGGTTCCTGCCACGAACCGGGACCAATGGTTGTGGGCCAGGAGCGAGGCCCATTGGTCCCGGTTCGTGCCAAGAGCCGGGACAAATGGGCCCAGACGAACCGGGACCAATGCCCACGAGGCCCCGGCCGCCCCCCTGGGCGCACGAACCGGGACAAATGCCACCATTGGTCCCGGTTCGTGGCAGAACCGGGAATAATGGGCTGGCCAGGCCCGAACGAAAGCCCCTTTTTCTACTAGTGCACCTCCCACACGAAGAAGGAAAGGGGGAAGGGAGAAGGAGAAGGAAAGGGGGGGCCGGCCCCCTTCTCCTAGTCCTAATCGGCCTCCTGCCCAAGGGGGGGCGCACCAGCCCGCAAGGGGCTGGTGTGCTTCCCTCTTCTGGCCCATAAGGCCCATAACTTCTCCCGGGGGGTTTCGGTAACCTCCCGGTACTCCGGGAAAATGCCTGAACCACTCAGAACCATTCCGATGTCCAAATGCAACCTTCCAATATATGAATCTTTACCTCTTGACCATTTTGAGACTCCTCGTCATGTCCATGATCTCATCCGGGAATCCAAACAAACTTCGGCTCATCAAATCACATAACTCATAATACTAATAGTCATCGAACGTTAAGCGTGCGGACCCTACGGGTTCGAGAACTATGTAGACATGACCGAGACACCTCTCTGGTCAATAACCAATAGCGGAACCTGGATGCTCGTATTGGCTCCTACATATTCTACGAAGATCTTTGGTCAAACCGCATAACAACATACGTTGTTCCCCTTGTCATCGGTATGTTACTTGGCCGAGATTTGATCGTCGTATCGTCATACCTAGTTCAATCTCGTTATCGGCAAGTCTCTTTACTCATTCCGTAATGCATCATCCCGCAACTAACTCATTAGTCACATTCCTTGCAAGGCTTATAATGATGTGCATTACCGAGAGGGCCTAGAGATACCTCTCCGAAACACGGAGTGACAAATCCTAATCTCGATCTATGCCAACTCAACAAACACCATCGGAGACACCTGTAGAGCATCTTTATAATCACCCAGTTACGTTGTGATGTTTGATGCACACTAAGTGTTCCTCCGGTATTCGGGAGTTGCATAATCTCTTAGTCATAGGAACATGTATAAGTCATGAAGAAAGCAATAGCAATAAACTAAACGATCATAGTGCTAAGCTAACGGACGGGTCTTGTCCATCACATCATTCTCTAATGATGTGATCCCGTTCATCAAATGACAACACATGTCTATGGCTAGGAAACTTAACCATCTTTGATTAACGAGCTAGTCAAGTAGAGGCATACTAGGGACACTCTGTTTATCTATGTATTCACACATGTACTAAGTTTCCGGTTAATACAATTCTAGCATGAATAATAAACATTTATCATGATATAAGAAAATATAAATAACAACTTTATTATTGCCTATAGGGCATATTTCTTTCAGGTAGTAGTACAGTTGTACTACATTGCGTAGTACAGTCTTGAGCTAATAAATAATGTAACTAGCTATGAGTTATTTGCAAGGATCTAAAAATTATGTACAATCATTTATGAGAAGATATTGGTCAAATGTTTGGTTGGATGAACCCGTCCATTAAACTCGGACGGGGAAGCACAACGAAAGTAGTACAGTCGTACTGCAGTTGTGTAGTATGATCTTGAGCTAATAATTGGCCTCACTAGCTATGAGTAATTCGCAAAGATCTTAGCATTATACACAATCATTTATGAGAAGATTTTTTCTTAGACCTTCAGTTGGATGAATCCGTCTAATAAACCCAGATGGAGTGTACGACCATAGTAGTACAGTTGTACTATAGGTGTTTAGTACAACAATCTTTAGCTAATAAATGTTGTCTTGCCTGAAAGAAAGAAAGAAAGAAAGTCAAACGTACATCAATCCATTCATTTTCCTGGGTAAATACAAGAAATACTCTTCTCCCAAGGGCCAGCTCGCAAGATTCCCCCGAGTAGAAACGCTTGCTTCCGGAATGTGCCTCGTGCCTTCCGCCCAGATGCCCACCGCGCGACTCATCACTGATGTGTGGGGCCCACCGCATGCCCCCTCGCCCCCTCATGTGGCCATCGTGTATATAGGGAACTGGCCTTGCGTCCACCTACAAACCCTGACAATTTACCAATTCCGGCGAGGCTCCTTCCCCAGTAATAGCTGCGACGAGCTACGAGAGGCCATTATGTGTGGCACAAGGGTCCTCACGGACTTCAAGGTTCCTGCGGTGATGCAGAAGGTGACGGAGGCGGTGCTGTGGCCCGAGAATAAGAAGCCCCTGCGGGGGGTGGTAGGTGTCGGCGCTTCATCGGGCTTGGCGGGTGGAGGGGACACAGGATGGACGTCGACAAGGAGTTCGAGGGCGACTCCAGGGACTCGAACCTGGAGCTTGGGTGCGGTGGGGCGGCTGAGAAGGATGACGGCGATGGGGTCGTCGAGATCCGGCCCTTTACTACCGTCAAGAGGTCCCTCTCGCAAGGTATCGACCCCGGGTGGCTTGAACTAGTTTTTAATATGCGTATCATTACCTTCAGCGTATTACCTTTGTCTTGGTTTGTTAGTCTCCATCGTATTTTGGGTCAAAGTTTGACCACATAATTAACTAGTAAAATATTAATGCATGTCATAAAAAAATTATTGTTGGATTCTTATTTGAGTGTAGTTTTATTAGTTAAAATCATGGTAAAAAATAGGAATAAAAAATACCATGATTTACTATTGCATTAAATATTTACTATTTGTGAGAGAAATTTGTCTGTGCTGATCCCTCTTAGCATTGACACTGATCTTCCATTGCAGATGACTTAAACACCATGCCTACTGTTGGTTTTGATGGTCCTTCAGAAAGGCTAGCAAAAAGGAAGAGAAAGAACCAATTCAGGGGTATCCATCTAGCAGGATCTGCTGACTTTGCATCAAACCAACCACTTGTGCCTGCAATGAACTTTGCTGTCCCTGTTGAAGCTCCTGTTCTAGATATGTACTCTGACCAAGGAAGCAACTCTTTTGGCTGCTCTGACTTGGGCTGGGAGTATGACACCAAGACTCCAGATATATCATCCATTGCTCCCAATTCTACCATTGCTGAAGGAGCAAAATCTGCGCTTGCCAAGAATAACACCTACATCTCACTGGTGCCTCCTGTTATGGAGAATAATGCTGTCAATTTCGAACCTTGGATGAGATATCTTATGGATGATGGCATGGATGAGCTAATTCATAGCCTACTGAATTTTGATGTTCCTCAGGATGTCGTTGGCAACATGGACCTTTCGAGCTTCGATGGCATGCCCATCCATGGTGAATTTTTCTGAGGGGTCCAAACCCTGTATACAGGGACAAAGGGTAAGCATTTGCAAATTGCATGTTCAGACTGAGGTTGATAATCTTTTCATTACTCTGAACTTTTTGTTCTGTTATTTCAGGAATAAGACTATGAGAGATTGGGAAGCGCCCTATTGTCAGCTTCAGTTAGCATATGCTTATGTCCAAGCTTAGATGCAAAAAAAAGTTGCATCTCGTGTCTCTTTGTAATTGACCCTTTCCCTAGTTGACTGTCTATGTGGCAGGCATTTATGATGAACCCGTTGTCTTTATCTTGTGTCAACTTTTATGTTGTGGTTACCATTTGTGAATGCGAACAACATGGATTTGTGTCCAGTTTGCTTTAATATGTGCACTATCGTTTTCTCCCTTTAGTTCTGGCTTTTTATTAGTAATAGAAGTAACCTATGTATCTTATTTTTGAGCAGAAGTTTATCTGTTAAATATGGATTTGCCTGGTTGCTGGATCAATTTCTGCTGTAGAGCCGTAGAGGTGTAGTAAGTTTATGATAGTGTGCATCATATTGATGTAGAAGCTGGAGGTTTCAATCTCTTTTCCAAAGAAGGGTGTGGTAAAGCCAAACTGTCCTCTATATTATACCTCTATACTTCACGCTATGGAAAAATATACCAGATTTACTAATCTTTGATAGTAGATGCGTGCTCACACGGAGTCGTTCTTTCTATATGTAGTTCTTTAAACCGATATAGTTCTTACGTAGACATGTAGTGCACCTAATTCATGATTTGAGGGTTCTGTTCCATTTCGACGCATTCTTATAGCAATGCATTATACTGTTCCTCAGCCCCTCTCGATGTGAGAAGCCATGGGAACAATCTATACATTTTCACTTGATTTATTACTAGAACCTTCTTTTACATCACCGTCGCCGGCCGCCCTACCAGCGCATCTTCTAGCGATAACCTACCGCAGCTCTTGGTCATCCTCCATCTCGCGGCAAGCTGTGCTTCAAGGTTCCATCTGGAATCGTTCTGAAAAGATGTACGATCCAAACCTACCTGCTGCATGCCCAGCCTATGTCTGAATTTCCCAGCCTTCAAACGGTGGCCACACTACAATCCAGTGTCTAATTCTTGGTCCAGTAAATGAAACTATCCCGTGATAGTTGATGCATTAGAGGAGGAGACTCCAATTGATTTGTTGGTGCAAGGTGGATAGAAGTCGCGTGCCTCCATCTTCTATGCTCATGCTAGCGTCGGGTTCGCTCGCCACAGCAGCAGCCAAAGTGTTCGACATCCACCACTACTAATTCGACCATGTACTTCGGTCTGATTGTCAGCTCGCTGATCTCCGGTTGCTAGGCTAACTGATTGGTGGCATCATGGGCTGCCTCTGTCCATGTCAAACCTTGAATGATTGTGTCCACTGCAGGGGCATAGCTCGATCATCAGGTAGCAGCAGCACCCATGAAGCATCACCTCCAGCCGATAAGCCATTGTGTCGTGCCACTAGCGCCACCGTCACCTGTACATTCTTTCTGTATTTTCCCAATATATTTGTTCTCAGTTAGATCCTGCTTTTATATTATCCACTAGGTCAGCATCATGGCGGAATAGACCAGGGCCTTTTCTATTGTATTTCTGATCCACTATTCCCTTGCATCTTATACTGTTGTATCGTTTAGTGGGGGCCAAGCAGGGGCGCAAGTTTGAGGGAGCATCAATTTCCTTAACGTTGCACTGATTATGTGGATCAGCGCATGGATTCCTAATGATTTAGTCTCTACATTTTAACGGAGAGAACATCCTAATTGATAGCAACAAAGCACAATCATCAATTGTGAAAGGCACCAAGTGTTATGCCCAAAAAAGTAAAATAAAGCAAGTGTACGTGTATGTACCACTATACTTGCACGTATTGACTATTCATGCTGCCTCAATTGGTTCTTGGTTAGTTATTGGGACAATTGAAAATTCTTCAGAATGATTCTAATCTGTATGGTACCTGTAAATTTCAGCGGTTATTGTCGACAACTTGACATTACCTTAAAATTGAAATTATTGTTCTGCTACAAGTGTTGCAACCAAATCGGCATCAGAAAACTTGAAAGTATCTATCACAGGAGGTGAATATGTGATGTTCTTTCTTTACAGTTTTGTATAGGGCCTTCCTTTTTCTTTAGTATGCCAACACGTTTAAACCAGTGTTTTAACTATCCATAGACATACGTCATTTTCTAGCTGAAAAGCAAGGCACGAAAGTAAATAATGTAGTTGCCGAGCTTGCCTAGCCCTAGCTCTCCTCTCTCTCACTGACCTCTCCCTCACCTGCCGTGGCGTGAAGCAACGAAGACGAGGAAGAAGGGGGAAGAAGGACAGAGACACGGTGGTGTTTTGCCGGCGCACGAACGCCTCCCTGAGCACGAACTCAATACACACACCACACCGTTACAATGATCACCGGGGCCACAATTATACCCGGGCAACACCGGGCCACAACCCGCACTCCCTTGCCCACTACGCCACCTGATTTGGCCCGCTCAGCGCGCACGCATGACGCGCTCCCGCGCGCTCTCCGCGCCCAGCCCTCAACAAACCGGCGTGGTCGCCGCGTCCCTGATCTCCAACGGCTACTCCACGCACGCACTCGTGCGGTGTTCTCCCGCATGGACACGCCCATGCACCCCGCGCACACACACACACGCACGTCTACCCCGCGGTCCTGGCGCCCCCGATGCGTCCTGCTCGCGCCCATACACGAGCCGGTCGCACCCAGTGCACCACCGCGACTTATTTGCCCTACAAATAACTCGACAGACCTTTGGAGCTTTGTGGTCGTAGTATCTGTATATAACAACATAAAGACAGAAAAAAATATAGGATTTTCTGTTTAAAACACATATATATTCTGTATTGTAAAATGGTTACTAAGGTGGGCGTCTGGATCAAGACGATGCATAGAAAGCAGAAGGAAGTTTGAAACATTCCAAAGCTTGCAAATCATGAGTTCTAATAGCAGTCCATTTCTTCAGCGTAGACACTTTGATCTACTCTTGAGTCGTCTGGATGTAAGAGAACCAAATAGGCTATAACACACTGATATTATATTTTAGATTTCTTCTTAATGGCCAAAGTAAATCATTGTTCTGAAGAGAACCTCAAAGACTTACATATGCATTATTATACATGGAAGAGGCTACTATTATACAAGGAAGTGCACATGTATGCATAACTCTATGTAAAAAGAGCAGGTAATTTATGTTTGTGACACTTTAAGTCTGTCTTTTTTTTCAATATTTTCAGTATTTGTTCACACTTATGAAGCCAGAAACAGAGGATACATGTGTGTGATGACCAGGTAATGTCATCTACTGTTTTCAAATAACCGCTTCACTTTTCCATTTATGACAACTTTAATGTTCCTGTCAAGTCAAAGTATGGTGGACTGAGGTTTACAGTGCTCCACTATTTATGTTACCAGCAAAGTCGCGTATTTGCCTTGCAAAAAAATAATACTTGCTTATTTTCCTACTTTTAGTGTGAAAGATTATTGCTTACTTAACAAGGCTCATCCAATACACCAAAGTGGGCAAACTCACAGGACAACTTACTCATTAGTATGTTGGCTAGAGGCAAATAAGTACTTTGCATGCATCACTCTGATGCAGAGGCCAGGGGTGATCATCCTTTTCTTAAAAAAACAAAGAAGATTGGGTGTGACATGTCATGTAAAATCTGCAAGAAGTAGTTTCCATTGTGTTGAAATTATAAATCATACCGAAATAACTTGGGTTTTGCAGAATAATTAGACCAACAAAAAAGGTGAGTGGGAGACAATGTTTCAAAGCAAATGTTGTACATATAAACCATGTCGAAGTAATTCCATACATATTTTAGTTGTGCTAAGGTGATATTGATCAATGCAAAACAACATATAAACGACAAACGAGACAAATGATTATGAGCAAGTGCGTGAGATGATGTGTTGACAAATTTAAATAATAAATACAATTAAATTGTAGTTGCATAAATCTATTGCCAAGTGATAGACAATCAGAGATAACCTAGGAAACAAGCAATTCAAGTAATGACATTGTACAAATTGAAAGATACCAGCGAGTGAATGCAAGTTGCATTCATGGCCATAGAAGCAGAGGGGGTAGGTGGGACATAGGCAACTATGAGGCCGCCGAAAGCCCTCCCTCCACACCTGTGGTCGGCATCATTTTCCTCGGCATCCCTCAATGGCAGATCTGATTGGCGTCTAGGCTCTCTCTTCCTAGATCGCCCACACAATTTTTTCTTTTGAAATTCTGACGGCAAGATCGAAGAAGGACATATCTTGCAGGATGGGGAATGGATTTCGCCTGGAATCGAGATGGTTCGCGTGGACTGCGTGGGTGCAAGTATTTGCTCTTGTGTGTAGGTACTGCTAAAGGTCATCTGGATAATTCTCCAACTAGTTCGATAAACCTTGGTTGTTTACTGAGGGAAATACTTTTCGCTCCTATATTACTTCACCCTTCCTCTTCAGGGGAATCCCAACGCATCCATAAGTAGCAAGGCCCTCCATGATTGATTTCCCCTCCGAAAGAGTACCGACGGAGGCCTCCAGATTGGATCGCGGAAGAACAAGGGCTTTTGGCGGCAGATAATTATTTCAGGTCTCGCTCTATGGGTTCTGGAATATTTGGAATTAGGTTAGACGGAGGCACGAGGGGCCACAAGGGGGCACAACGCACCTACCCCCCAAGTGCGCGCCGTGCTGCCTTGCCGTCTCCTCGTCTGGCATCTGAACCGCCCCCCGAAGCTTCCTGGGTCTCTTTTGGTCCAGAAAAATCTTCAAAAAGTTCGTCATGTTTGGATTCCGTTTGGTATAGATTTCCTGTAAAACCAAAAACACGCAGAAAACATCAATTGGCAATTGGTGCTGAGTTAATAGGTTAGTTTCCAAAAATGATATAAAATGATGTATAAAGCATATAAGATTGATAATATAATAGCACGAAACAATAAAAAAATATAGATACGTTGAAGACGTATCAGCAGGTCATTAAAATAACAATCTCTTGGGTCTAGCCATCATGCCTTATTGTGATGCGCATGCCACTTAACATTACAACATATAACCATCTCATACTCATTATCATGACGAAGGCTATACCACATCATATGCAACCTACAAAACCAAGTTAGACGTCTAATAGGTTTGGCAAATTTTAATTACGTGGCTTCTAGGGTTTTCGGATAACACTAGATACCTACGTTCACCATTATGGCGATAATTCTTGTTGCTAGATTAACTTTTGGGGTGTGTGAGGAAAGATACTTAATTAAAAATCTCTATCCCCACACTAAACTTTGTCAATACTCATTACCCCCTAGAAGATCGACAGTCAGTACTGCAGGATGGTCCAAACGCGACACTATAATCAGAGACCCTTCGACAAACTGTGTGCGATGCATTAATCAGAAACGATAATGTAATAAAACCATCAAAAAAGATACAAAATGTTAGCGATGGCGAATACAAAAAACACGTTTCAGATTATAGTTGCGTGTGCCATGCGTATCATATAGTTCACTCGAATGAACTGTTTGCGATGAGCTTAACAACAGAAATGGGCAGGCAGATGAAGGTGTATGTGATATACGACATACAGTTCACCTGGATGAATTGTTTGTGATTAGGAAACACAACAGAAACGGTCGGGTAGATCGAGGTGTGTGTGCGATTGATGGCATACAGTTCACTCAGATGAACTGTTTGCGATTAGGCAACACAACAAAAAGGTCAGCCAGATCAATGTGTCTGCGATTGACGGTATACACTTCACACGGATGAACTATTTGCGATTAGCCACAACAAACAAAAACAGTTAGACAGATCAACGTGTGTGCGCTAGACGGGCACATATTCTAATTAAAAGAAGCGTGCGCGATGGTAATAACGAGCGCGCATGGTTGATGGAACAAGATGTGTGCTGACATCGCCTATTGCGGTGCACCCTATGGTGCAAATGCCACATACGGGGCCGAGAATGCGTGCCCACGTTACGCCATCCGGGAATAGTGCCGCACTTTGAAACTATAACCGTCAATAATTTTTGAGATTGCGTCCCGTCACATTCCAAATTACTATCATGCTATATTTAATTGCAAACATGTTCACAACGATCAAAACCTAAATGGTTTCTCACTTAGGAGCGTATTGGTACTCGGTTATAAATACTACCTACTCCAGGATGACTACACATTCCTTCTCAACTCCTTATATACAAAAACAAACAAGTCTTTCATCGTCGTTCCCTTGCATCTGCCATGGCCCGCATGAGTTCTGGTTCGAGAGATCACTACCAGGGAGAGGCGAGCATGGAAGCGGAAGCACGAGAGATGTCCCGCCTCGCTGCGAAAGTAGCCGACATGTCCCGCCACGCCGCGTAGCAGCTTAGAGGTCCCGCCACGCCGCCGAAGCAGCACAGTGGTCCCGCCGCGCCGTCAATGCAGCAGACTGGCCTGGTTGCGCCGCGGAAGCAGCATAGTTGTCCCGCCGCACCGCGAGTGCAGCAGAGAGGTCCTCCCGTGCCGCGACGGCCTAGGAAAATGTGTCACGGGCAGGCGAGGACTCTCAGGGGCGCATGCGTGCTATGCTCGCTGACCTGATGGATCGGATCTCTGGCTGGATGAAGCTGCAGGACGAGATGAATGCCCCGTTTGAAAATGCTATTGATATCATCCGGGGACTAGGGGAGGACAAGGCGAAGCTCCGCACCGAGCGTGACCTGCTGAGGGCGAAGATCGCCGGAAGGGAGAAGGAGCACGAGGAGACCACCGCCTTGTTGAAGAGGATGGGCGTCATCGTCAAGAAACTTATGGACGAGAATGCCATGCTCCACATCGAGCATGAAAGGCTGGTGGAGGAATCCGTGGATGCTACCAAGCAGCGTATTGAGGACATGAAAGAGATCATCGCCGCTTGCGCGCGAACTAGTCTCCGCGGCCTGCAGCGCCTAAAGAAAGTAGAGATCAGCGAGCCAGATCGTTGTCTGCGTCTTCCTTCTTCTTTTGCCCTTGTGTATTTCGGGCGTTGCCGCATGTGGCATTTTTAATTATCTTCCCGAATATGTAAGACAATTATTATCCACTGTCATCGTCCTTGTATATTCATATCAATCTTGCTATAAGTCGCAGTCGATGCTATATATGTCCGTCAGATCTTACAACAAGATCCGTGCAAAATTTTCTTTTCAAATTTTCTCTTTTCTCACATAATTCTCAGTCAAGTGAGACATAGTCACGCCATAAAACAGGGACTCGAGCGCCATTAATGGAGATGTTGGGAGAGAGGTGGGTGGCGGATGGAGGTCAAAGGTCTCTCCTCCCGATAAGCACACGCAGGGGTCTGATTTCACACCTCCCGTACTCAAATAGCTACCCCGCACGGCGCCTCCTAGCCAATAAAAAGGGAACACGTGGCGGCACATAAATGGTAAGTAGAACGCCAACGGTTTCAATAATACTTGTGTTTCCGATTGTAACGTGACAGCAGTTGTTCCAAAATGACTTTGTTGGTTGTTAATGTGTGCGCCTTCGCAAATCGGACAAAAAATTACCACAACATGTTGGTGCCATGCCAAGACACCATGCCAAGTTTAATGATTTCAGGCGAGTTTTGGATTTACAGGAATTTTTAAAAACCAAGTTTCTCGATGTTTTCGGCCGCACGACGCCCAGATGTTTGAATTCCATTCCTATTTCTTGCATGAGACATAGAAATTCACCCAAGTACACATAAATAATTTTTCAACCAACTTTGGCGCGCTGGAGCATGTGCTTGTAGTTCAAATTTGAATTATGCGCCTTAAATGCCTGGAAACTCAATTAATGTGTAAAAAGGCAAAATGAACCCACACTACTAGGGAAAACCATATACATAGAATTTTACCAGCAGCGTGGTTTAAAAACAAACGCTACTGCTAGTTAGCAGTAGCGCTCTGTACCAAACCGTGCTACTAATATCCCAGTAGCAGTAGCACGCTAGGTGAAAAGAGCGCTACTACTAAAATTGCCAGGGCGTTGCCTCCAAACTAGGTATAGTAGTAGCGATCTTTCAATGGACGCACTACTGCTAACGTACTTAGGAGTAGCGCGTTTCGCCAACACACGCTGCTGCTAAGAATCATCCCCTCTTGCAACTAAGTTTAGTCCCATACTGCTAAGCGAACAGGGTGTTTACCACCTTAAATATGTTACTTCTCAAACTATCACATGCACTTGGTCTTCATTGAACTCTATGTGTAGGATATGTGGCCGCAATATGAATCTTCACCTGTACCTAAATAGGTGAGGATTCATGTTGACTATTTAGATTCTACACAAAAAGATTATTCATGACCAATGTATTTTTGATGTTTATTTTTACATGCTTAGCCTTAGTAGTAGCGCGTTATCGTAGGAGACGCTACTGCTACAGGCATAGCAGTAGCACGTTTTAGTAGAAGGCGCTGCTACTATAGAGTTTAGTAGTAGCGTTTTCCCCGAAGAGCGCTACAGCTAAAGCCATCCTATCTTCCCCACCCACCGGCCCGGCCACCCCTCACTCTCCCCTCTCCACTCTCTCCTTCATCCCCTTCCTCACCCCGTCGTGCGCCGCCGCCGCAGTGCCGCCAACTGCTGTCGCCGTCGCCCCTCCCTCCTACATCCCCTCCCCCCTCCATCCCGCTACCGTCGCCCCCTCCCTCCCTAGTTGCCACCTCCATCTCCCTCCATCCCGCCGCTGTAGGTAATGCCCCCCTCTCTCGCTGCCCCGGTCTGTGCCGCCCGCCTAAGCCACTCCCCCTACTGCCCCCAACTCCGCCGCCGCCCCCACTCCCCCTTCTGCCCCAACCTCCAGCGCCGCCCCCACTCCGATGGCGGGGCCGTACGTGGAGGGGGACGCCCGTGACGGGGCCGTGTAGGGGTTGCCGACTCGATTATTCTTGCGCCTTGTAGTTCATTACTACTATTTCTATGCTATCCCTAGCACATTATAAGCAAACTTTGATTTCCAGCTTCTTTCAAGTAACAGGGCTGACCATGACCATAGTGTAGTTCAAGTGCTAGTGTAGTTCGTTAACTACCTCGTAGGAAAGTTCAAATGCTAATGGAATAGGCAGCGGCTTAGTGAGGTGTAGTTCGTTATTTTTTCTGGTAGATATTGGTTTTGATACAAGTATTTTGTTTGCAAGTGCTAAGTTACTGGAGTCGATGCGTTGTGCATCTTCATGCTCACAGTAGTTGTTTACATTGGACTTATCAAATTTTCTTGTGAGGGCTGGGGGTGTGCTTTTGCTGGTGTGCAAATTAGATATATATTTTATTTTGAGGGTTGGGGGTGTGCTTTTGCTGGTGTGCAAATTAGATAGATATTTTCTAGCTACAAGCATCACCCAGGTTCAGACACAGACAACAAGGGTCTCTCTCATAATTCAGAGATACCTTTAATTTGTATCTTACTATACTTACTCACTCACTTAGCAACTCTGAAGGGTGCTCTCTAGCTAGCTAGCTTTATGTATTGTTTTTCTTTCATGTGAAGTGGATCGTTCATCTTTGGTCATATTGCTTTAGGAAAATGGTGCGACCACCACCACCACCATGTCGACTGTGCAAGTCAAGGTGCGCCAGCAGCCTTGCAACTGGCAAGCTGTTCGGCATCTACTTGCAGCCCAGTTTTCGTCATGCGGTGGTAAGAAATTATATGAAACTTGTAACAACTATTTTGTTTTTAGTGTTGGCATTAATGCATTGTATCATTTTGCTTTTTTTACACAGATCGTCCCATGCAATGTGAGGTTGAAATTCAACAAGCTGACAGGAGACACTGTGATCTTTGAGGCTCCTGGGCAGCCCTACACTATGGAGGTCGAGAAAGGACGCAATATGTCATAGATTGGAGGAGATGGATGGGTTCGTTTCCTCGCCCGCATGGGTGTTACTGGTGGTGAGTTGATCAGCTTCTCCTTCAGAGCAGAAAGACCCAAGCTGGCTGTCATTTATATCAACAAGGAGGAAGATGATGAGGATGATGAAGATGATGAGGACCCACTTGATGAAGATGATGAGGACCCACTTGATGAAGATGATGAGGACCCACTTGATGAAGCCATCGTAGCTCAAAGAATGAGGCTGAGCGAGGAGGAGGTGTGCAACCTATGGGACATAATTCTGCCACGTGATGACTTTGTCGGGGTGCCATTTGTGACCCGCCTGACAAGTACCATGGTTGATCGGCATGATATGTTATCTTGTACTAACTGCAGTAATTTGATGATATATATGCTTTATTGTTATACTTACAAATGCAAATTATCCGATGATATGCTTCGTGAATCCGATGATATGCTTAGTGTAAAGTCCAATGATATACTGTGTGGAATCTAGTCGATGATATGCTTTAGTGCAGAGTTCGATGACATGCTTATTAGTGTAGAATCCAAGGAACTATTAATAGTGTAGATAATCCATACTTATTAGTAGAATTCATGCTTAGTAGAAATGTGTAGTACTGTGTATTTTGATAGTGTAGAAATCTATACTTAGTAGAAATATATTTGCAGGAGTATGTGCGAGGCTACTTATTAATTGATATGTTTTTCTTATTCAGAAATTGCCAAAGAGCCTATCTGTGAGTTGTGGTATCAAGCCTGATGAAGAAGGCTCAGCTGGAATATGCCTTACCGCAAGGGGCTCCGTCACTACCTGTACATACGGCGTGGACACGGACGGCCGCACACACTTAAGCTCGGTTGGGTGGAAGAACTTCCTCGTTGGCAAGAATCTTCGTGTTGGACAGGCCATCCTAATTACTATCAGGAACACCCACCGCCCAGGCTTGAGGATGATGATCGTCGTCGATATCATCTAGAACTACATATGTGTGTGTGGCTGTATGACTATATATACCTAGTAGAACTGCTATATATGTGTGGCTGTAAGACTACCTAGTACTGCTTATCATATATGCTATATTCATGTGAGGATGCATGTTGACTATATATGAGTAGCTATAATGCTTTATGATATTGTATGACTACTGTATGACTATAAGGTATTATGGTTAATGATATTGTTATTTGGTGTATGTGAAATTGCAGTTTATTGAAACGGGGTAGGAAGCAGGAAAAAATGATGAAAGATACAGCAGCATCGCGGGGACAGAAAAGCGCTACAGCTACTTAGTAGTAGCGCTAGAAAAGCGCTACTGATATAGTCAATAGTAGTAGCGCGGGTCTAGACCGCGCTACTACTAACTGTTAGCTCTACACCGTAGTAGTAGCGCAGCTACCCGCGCTGCTGATAGCATCAAAACCCGCGCTACTACTAGGGTTTTCCCTAGTAGTGCTAGAATAATTCCAAAATGTAGCACGGAACTCCTATTGGTCCATGCGGCCTCTCTAAAGACAGTATATGTCGTTTCGCACAAGGAGGTGACACATTCCCCCTTGGAACCATGAGCCTTCTTGAGAGAAGCTCTGGTTTGCAAGAAGCTTATATCAAAGTTTGTTCCAATTCGGCCAAATTTTTTACCATAGCATGTTGGTGCCATGTCAATGACACCATGGCAAGTTTCATGATTTTCATGCATGTTTTGGATTTACAGGAATTTAAAAACCAAGTTTCTCAATGTTTCCAGCTGAGCCACGACGCTCAGATGTTTAAATTTCATTCCAATTTCTTGCATGGGACCTAGAAATTCACCCAAGGACAAACATGCGATTTTCAACCAACTTTGGTGCACTAGAGCATGTGCTTGTAGTTCAAATTTGAATTATGCACATTAAATGCCTAGAAACTCAATTAATGTATAGAAAGGCCAAACGAACCCGGAATAATTCCAAATTTTAACACGACATGCATATAGTTCTATGTTGCCTCTATAAAAAAATAAAGGGGGGGGGGAGAGGCAGCGTATATCGTTTCACACACAAAGGTGACATGTTCCATCTCAGAACCATGAGCCTTCTTGAGAGAAGCTCCGGTTTGCAAGAAGCTTATACCAAAACTTGCCCCAATTCGGCTAATTTTTTTAGCACAGCATGTTGGTGCCATGACATGACACCATGCCAAGTTTCATGATTTTAGGCGAGTTTAGATTGCAGGAATTTAAAAACCAAGTTTCTCAATGTTCCCGGCAGAGCCACGACACCCAGATGTTTGGATTTCATTACCATTTCTTGCATGGGACCTAGAAATTCACCCAAGGACACACATGTGCTTTTCAACCAACTTTGGTGCACTAGAGCATGTGCCTGTAGTTCAAATTTGAATTATGCACATTAAATGCCAGAAACTCAACTAATGCATAAAAAAGGCCGAACGAACCCGGAATAATTCCAAATTTTAACACGACACTCATATAGTTCTATGTGTTAGGAAAGCAACTTGTATTCCAATAGGGCCATAGGCCAGTATATATACATGTACAGGTGCATGACATATGCAAGAAACCCCTTATACAATGGGGTAAATACAAAAGGCTACATGGCTATATATATACTACTCTAACACCCCCCTCAAACTCATGGTGGATGAACAACACTAAGTTTGGAGAGATAAAAGCCATGTTGTGCTCTAGTCTGAGCCTTTGTAAATAAATCCGCCAGCTGGAACTCTCAAGGCACATACTGAAGAGCAATAACCTGATCCTGCACAGCAGCACACACATAAAAAGAATCAACACCAATATGCTTGGTGAGCTCATCCTTCATAGGGTCGCGCGCAATGCTAATAGAACCTGTACTGTTAGACAATAACAAAGTAGGTGTAGTGACAGAAACACCAAAATCCTGAAGTAACCACCGTAACCAAGTCACCTCTCCCGTCAAAAGAGCCATTGCTCGCAACTCAGCCACTACACTCGAACGGGAACTGCAATTTGTTTCTTCGTCTTGCAGGCAATAAGGGAACCACCAAGGAAAACACAGTAAGCAAAAAGTGAACAGCGATACAAAGGATCACTATCCCATGTAGCATCCGAAAAGGCTTGAAGCTATAATGAAACGGAGCGAGGAAAGAACAGACGGTGAGTGATCGTGCGACAAAAATATCGGAGATCACGATGAAGATGACTATAGTGAATCGAAGCGGAAGCAGAGACAAACTGACTCAAAATATGGACTGGATAAGAGATATCCAGATGAGTGATGGCTAGATAGACAAGACTCCCAACAAGATGACGATAACACGTCGGATTAGACAAGGGGTCACCATCAGTATCATGGAGGTGAACATTGAGCTCCATGGGAGTCTCAACAATGCGCTCATCAGTAAGAGCACCACGAGCAAGAAGATCCTGGATATACTTTTCCTGGGAAATAAAAAAGCCATCAGAGGTAGAAGAGACTTCGGTCCCAAGAAAGTAGCGAAGAGGACCAAGATCAGACATAAGAAACTACTCACTAAGACGGGCCTTCACAACGGCAATATATTGTGGATCGTCGCCAGTGATGATCATGTCATCGACATACAGAAGAAGAAGAGTCCGACCACGAGCTGAAAGGTGGACAAACAACGCTGGATCATGAGCACTCGCTGAAAAACCAGCATCAGTCACCACAGAGGCAAAACGCTCGAACCAGGCGTGAGGGGCTTGCTTAAGTCCATAGAGAGAGCGACGAAGACGGCAGACCATGCCATTATAAACAGAATAGCCAGGTGGGGGTTACATGTAAACCTCCTCATGTAGCTCACCATTAAGGAAGGCATTCTTAACATCAAGCTGAGACACAGACCAGTGACGAACAGAGGCCACGACAAGAATTGTCCGAATAGAGATCATATGGGCCACAGGAGCAGAGTCTCATCATAATGACAACCATGCTCCTGCTGAAAACAACGAGCCATAAGACGAGCTTTGTAGCGCTCAAGAGAACCATCAGAGCGAGTCTTAACCTTATAGACCCACTTACACGTGATTGGTTGGTCACCAGGAGGAAGAGAAACAAGATCCCATGTGCCAGTTCACTCAAGAGCAGCAAGCTCCTCTGCCATCGCAAACTGCCATTCTGGGTGAACAATGGCTTGACGATAAGAAGTCGGCTCAAGAACAGTAGCACAAACGCTTGGAAAACCAAAATGATCAACAGACGGAAGCGGACGAGGACGCAAGCCAAAAGTAGGCTGAGAGGAGGAAGATGGGACATCAGAAGTAGATGGCTCATCAGTAAATGCATCCACAACATGTGGACGACGAGTATAATACTGAGGAAAAGATGGAAGAATACAAGGAGTCGCCGAGGGAGACTTAGGGGATGGAGAGGAAGAAGGCACCAGGGATGAAGGTGCAAAATTTTGTGACAAGCGAGGTGAGGAAACCATGGGAGATGGTGGCGTCAGGTCTACAATAGTGGGAGAAGCAGGAGCAACGGGATGGATGGACAAGGGCTCAACGGGAGTGATAGGTGTGTCAGGAAAAGTGAGAAAAGAAATATCCTTCACTGAAAAGGTCAAGGAAGATGGACGCGAGTAGAAGGGACGAGACTCATCAAAAGTCACATCACGGGAAATACGCATCCAAGGACTGACAGGATCCCAACAACAATATCCCTTATGCTCATCACTATAGCCTAAGAAGACACACTCAACAGACTGAGCGGACAGTTTGGTGCGTTTATGAGGGGCTAGAAGAACATAGCAAACACAACCAAACAAACGAAGCGCCGAGTATTCAGGAGAATGATCAAAGCGACATTCGAAAGGAACACCACCCTTCAGAGCAGTGGCGGCTGAAGGTTGATGAGATAAGTGGAAGTGGAGATAGCCTCAACCCAAAAGTGAGGCGGAAGAGAGGCGGTGATCATCATCACACGAGCCTTCTCAAGAAGGTGACGATGCTTGCGCTCAGCCACGCCATTCTGAGCATGAGCACCAGGACAAGAAAATTGAGCAAGAGTACCATGCTCGGCGAGAACGCCATGTAACATCTTGGAGATATACTCTCTAGCAGAGTCAGCACGAAGCACACGAATAGGCGTAGAGAACTGTGTGTGAACCATGGCAGCAAAACGCTTATAGATAGATAAAGCCTCAGTACGAGAAGACATAAAATATATCCAGCTGTGGTGAGAGTAATCATCTATGAAGATAATATAGTAACGATGACCCCCTTTTGAGGCAAAGGGAGCTGGACCAAAGACATTACAATGAACAAGGTCGAAAGGACGTTGAGATATAGTGTAGCTATGAGGATATGGTAACTGAACCTGTTTACCAAGCCGATAACCCTGGTAGTCTAAAGACACACCGCCAGAGATGGATCCAAGAAGACCACGTCAAAGTAAGGAGGAGAGACGAGAGCCACACATGTGACCAAGACGATGATGTCGCTGCTGAAAAGAACTGGCAGACAAGGCAACATAAGTGGAGGGACTGGCGGAAGTGGCAGCGGATGGAAGATGAAGCCAGTCAAGCTCCCAAAGGCCCCGGGAGTCACGATGCCGGGGGCCAGCACCAAGAAGAGCATCAGTATGATGGTCTACAACAGAGCAAGAGTCGAAGTCGAGAATGACCCGACAACTAGAGTCAACAATCTGACCACCAGACATGAGCTGCATGGTTAGTCGAGGAACATGAGCAACATCAGGAACATGAAAAGATGAAGTGCTAAGAATGCCTTGACTAGTAACAGGGACAGATGTACAATCAACAGTAAGAACATGAACATGAGAATCAAGAGGTCGAACAGAGGACAAAGTATATGAGTCATGAGTCATATGAAAAGATGCTCCAGTATCAAGAATCCATGGAGATGTACCTTCCTATGTAGAAGGTGGTCTCACCATGTCAGAAGAGTCAGTAGCAGAACCTGTCGATGGAGAACCGGAAGTTGTAGCTAACAGGCCTCGAAGTCGCACAAGCTCCTGCATGGTCAGGGACTCAACTGAAGAGGTCATCGTAGAGGCACCCAGCAGGGTGCGAAGTTGCACAATCTCCTCTTGAGTGAAGTACACAGCTGAAGTAGTCGACGTAGTAGGACTCACAGAGCAGTGGCCACTACCTCCTGTGGAAGCCGCTACATGTGGCGGTGTAGCATGACCAGTAGGGTCCACAAAGGCCGATGCAGAAGACGAGGTCGTAGCATCCGCAAAGGCCGGTGGAGGAGACGAGGCCGTACGCAGACAAGCACCAACTGCCAAAGGAATACGCATGTGCGAGGCACGGTCGATGGAGTCATATGCACCAGCACAACCAGTGAAAGTCGCGAAAGGAGTTGGTGTAGAGCAACAATCACCATGTGCGGAAGTCGCAGGAGGAGCCGCAAAAGAATGACCAGCACAACCTACGGAAGACATCGACGAAGACGACGTCACGGACGGACGAGCACCAAGCATCGAGAGACAATGCATATGCGCGACGGGACCAGTATAGGAAACACCGTTGATAGGCAACTAGGAGCAATGCAGACACATTGTGCTGAACAAAGACACACTTTACTTTTTTTAAGAACACAAACAACCTGACACACCAGCAGTACAGAACCACCTCAGTACAGACAATGCAGCCAAGCAGGCCACCAGCAAGACGGCCCAAACCATGGCCCAAAGCAGCCACGCCTAGGTCAACACACAACGCAGCCTCGAACAGATCACAGCAGGCACGCATAGATCTCAGCGGCGGCTGACTTCGGGTGCTGATGAAGGGCCACACACAAATCTTAGAGGCAGCGGATGAACGGCGGCCGGACGGTGGCCAACGTTGGCGGAGGCGGACAACGGCTGGAGGGGGGCGAACGGAGGAGTCCTTCGGTCGCTCGGGCTTGATCTGTAGTCAGCACGAAGGAGTCCACCAGCTCGATCTGAGTGCTTGAGGCGGGTGAATAGGATAGCTGCTCCGACCGAGGTAGTTGGGAGAGAAAACGTGGCGGCGACGGAAACAACGACAGCCGGCAAGAAGAACACGACGGCGCGGGGAGAGGATCAAGCACGAGTTGCGCGTGCTAAAAAACCCTAAACTCTAATACGTACCATGTTAGAAAAGCAACTTGTATTCCAACAGGGGCATAGGCCAGTATATATACATGTACATATACATGTGCGGGACATATGCAAGAAACCCCTTATACAATGGGGTAAATACAAAAGGCTACATGTTATATATATACTACTCTAACACTATGTTGGCTCTGTAAAAAATCAAGAGGGGGGAGGGCAGCGTATGTCGTTTCGCACAGAAAGGTGACACGTTCCCTCTCGGAACCACGAGCATTGTGAGAGAAAGCTCCGATTTGCAAGAAGCTTATACCAAAACTTGTCCCAATTCGGCCAAGTTTTTATCATAGCATGTTGGTGCCATGACATGACACCATGCCAAGTTTCATGATTTTCAGGCGAGTTTTGGATTTACATGAATTTAAAAACCAAGTTTCTCAATGTTTCCGGCCGAGCCACGCCACCCAGATGTTCCCATTTCTTGCATGGGACCTATAAATTCACCCAAAGACACACATGTGATTTTTCAACAAACTTTGGTGCACTGGAGCATGTGCTTGGAGTTCAAATTTGAATTGTCCACATTAAATGCCCGAAAACTCAATTAATGCATAAAAAGGGCAAAGGAACCCGGAATAATTCCAAATTTTAACACGACACTCATATAGTTGCATGTTCACTGCAGAAAAATGTTCTAGCAATTCAAACACCATCCTTTCCCTCCATAACACCATTTTGTCTTCCAAAATAGAATGAAAAATATCAGGTATACCACAAACAGTTTACTAGCAAGAATCGTGTGGGATGCGATATAAAATATCTTGACGCACCATCTTGTCTGGCCTACGCAGGAAGCTTTGTCATCTATAGTCCATCTCCCGCGCGTGAACCACACTTGCGCGCCAGTTTCTTGCGGCACCGAGCCAAATTTTTCTGCCACCACGGAAATATCTATCTCCCCGCCCCCACCAAAAGCCACATTTTCACTGTTCCTCCTTACTTTCCAAGTTCAAACCTTCACAGCTGCTTACTGGTAGCGCCGCCTCCTCACCGGTGACCCTTCTTCTTGCAGCGCCGCCTCCTCGCCGACGACCCTTCTTCTTGCTGCGTGGCCTTGTCGATATGGTCAGGTAATCCACACCCCACCCACACCATCCTCGTCCTTCCCCAACCCACATGCCCCGACCGATGGCGCAACACATTTCACTCAAATCACTGCCCTGTCCTCCAATTAAGCGTTGCCCACAGCCATTTTGCACATAGTATGGCATGGAGCTCAGTAGCATCTGGTAGCGGAGAAGCAAATTGCGGAGGCACTCGCGGACAAGGTTGCAACGGCTACTATGCGTGCTGACCGTCAGATCTTGAAGGAGCACCTCGTCTTTGAGGCCACCATTGACACCGCCACGCGGTTGTCCACTTTAAAATACAGTTTGTGATGTTTTATCGAGGCCACCGCCAGTGCCTTCTAGTGATTTGTCCTCTGTAATGTTAATATGCAATCTGATATTCTGAAATGTAATGTCCAGTTAACAGTTTGGTCCAACAATTGCTACATTTCATAGTACTTCTCAAGCATTCTTGGTTTCGTTAACTGTCTTATCTTCTAGTATATGTTCTATTCTGCAATCTCGTGCTCAGTTAACCATTTTGGTTCATATGTTCTGCTGTCCAGTTAACTGTTTGGTTCAATTCTGCAATTTGATTTTCATTTGTTGTGGGTGCAATTTTGTATTGTTATGCATTTGAGAAATAAATCGAATTTGGCTATACTCATTAGACAAGAAACATATATAATTGCTCTATTTCCAAGTTGTTTAGCATGCTTGGTTAGGTTACCTGGCTTTTCCATGCGTCTCGAGTTAATCTGTTGGATCTACAATTTGTTTATTTTTCATTAACATATTATACTGATAGTATGGCAACTCTAAGTTAAACAAGATTTTCCTTATATGTGTTGCAGGGAAACAATGGGAGGCACCGCAGTTTACCATCGAGGTTTGCTCATGCATGGTCCTTTCGCTAATAGCACATTATTGTGCAGTTGCAGGAATCATTCTAATATTTAGGTTTCTTACAATTTGGTCTTGCACATGTAGGTCCTGTTGTCAGAGGCTTAGACTCACTGTTTGACCCATTTTGCATATGGGAAAAATAAGATGTCCATGAATACCAGTCAAGTCAAGAAACTCAGAAAGATTGTTAGGATAAAGAAACTTGCGACGAATAACAGCAAGATCTTTGTTTGCACAATGAAGAAGACATCAGTCAAATATATGATGGCACTAACTCTTTTACCTTGTTTTTGCCCCTTGTGCCATTTCAAAATTTATAACAGCGATCTATGCATATCTTTTTTTCAGTACTTTCCAAAGCAGTTCACCAATGATTACCTCTCAAACCACCTGCATGGTCAAGAGGCAAGGAAGGTATTCATTCAACACCAACGACGCAATATTGACGTCTTCCTCAATAGGATGAAGGTTGGGTGGGCAATTATCCATAGTCGCTGGCCTAAAGTTGCAAGGACATTCAACGTCACTGAAGGCTCAATATTCGCCTTCTGCTTCTGCAGTTTCCCAGATGAGATTCATCTGTCTATTTATCGTGTATGATGCTACTTTCCAAAGGTTTTTGATGTTGCATGTGAAACTTGGTGCTGTTGTGTAATGGTGTAGCTAGCTATATCCCTATATGGTGTAACTGAGTGCTGAAGCTATCTGATGTAATGCGATTAGGAAATCTTGGTTGCCATTATATGGATATGAAATATCTGGTGTATTTTATAAGAAATGTTAATTTGATTACTACATGGATTATCAATAATAGGCCAATTGCCCTGCCTATTGGGGTTTTCTATTGCAGACGGTTTCTCTGACAACACCGTGGGCGGTGTACTCAAACAACACACACTGTTTCTAGAAAGTAGGCGTGCTGGATCAATTAACAATCACACACAACTTCCTCCAGAGAACATTTGCGTTAGGCCACCTTGCACAAACATTTCCACATAAAAAATTGTGTGTGATATACATACGAACGGAGACGTTTCTTTGGGATTCACCGTGTGGGATGTACATACGAACGAAAATGATTGGGCCTGTATAATTGTCTCTGATGCCTCGCCCGATCGCACACGAGCTCATTTTTCCCCGCATGTGTTACCGGAGGGCCTATCCCCAATGGTTTCTGGGCTGTGTGGGAAGGATCCCCCCTATCGCACACTGACCAGGCGACGGTTTAAAACTCCGTCGTGGTAAGGGGGTAAAAACCGTTTGTATAGCACGTCTCTGCACCAGTGCATTCTCATCGCCCTCTCATGTTTGCGACAGTTCACTATTCTTGACTATGATGCAGCCCAAAGAACTATTAGCTGATCGTCAACAGCCAGAACTGATTTGTCAGGACTTTGTACAAAGCTACAACATGTCGTCAATGAACTGAACTGAAGAAACACTAGACGGAAGCATAGTAAGAACATCAAGCCCTCACATCCACATGTGGTCTAGATCAAAACCTTCATCTACTCATAGAACCGCTCTTGATGCCACTGTTGGGAAACATAGTAGTAAACAAAAAGTTTCGCCCTACGATCAATCAGGAACATTATAAAGATGCAATATATAGCGGGTTGGATTGGATCATTACCAACTCCGAGTTGCAGCGGAAGAAGACGTGTCGGTGTAGATCATACTTGAAGTCCCTCGAACCTTTGATAATGTCCCTCAAACGTAAAAACGAAAGTACATCCTCTCCACAAATTGCAAGCGTATGGTCTTCACGATCCAACAGTGCTTCACCATCTAGAGCTAATAGTCACCTAAGAATTAGAGGGAGGAGATGAGAACCACACCATGCTTCTAATTATGAGGATTATAGGATGTAGGTCTCGCTCTAATTAGATTAACTAGGATCAACTAGAACTAGAGAACTAGAGGAGGCTCCAAAACTTATGTATTCAAAAGTGCCCAAACCTCTAGTATACATAGATTGGAGGAGGGGGAGGGGGTGCCACACTAGGGGCTCATTTGGTTGCATGGGTTCCCCCTGGGATCCCTTCCTTTTTCCAGGGCCCAAAACCCATATGGAGGCGCTCACCAGGGAAAACGAGTCTGACATTTACACGACCCGTTCGATAGGGTATAACTGTCCGTACCCCACGCTTTCCTCGGGTAGAGGTCCCCCCCTCAACACTCGTGGAAAATTTCCCCACATCCATCTTCCTCGTGCAATCCGAAATTGCGGCCCTCTGTTCACGTGCTGTTGAAATTCCCCTATATGGATTTAGTACCCTGGGGATCTCCCCCGTTCACCAAACAAAGCCTAGGGGGGAAAGTCTGCCCCTTTGACTAGGCAATAGGAGGGGCACTCCCACTCCAATTCGGCCTCCCCTTCCTTCCACAAGGGGGAAGGGCCCCACCTCTATTTGGGCCAAAGTGGCCCAAGTAGCTTTCCACAACTTAGTCCTTTAAGGCCCGTTGATACCTAAATAAAAATAAAAGCCTCCTAAGAATATTTAGAGAATTTTAATATTAATTTAGCATCACCGGAAACTATTTCCACCTATATATAGTTTATCAGTATTATCCATTAAACCACGAAACGCTTCCGGCTCCTCTCAAAACTATTTTGAATATTAATGAAACTATTTCATAAATATATTCTCATTACTCCTGTCCTACTAACACTAGGCAGATCGTGACTACATTAATCTTGTGACCCTATAGTTTTGGTAAAACCTAGACATGCACAAAACCACTTTCGTGCAATGACTCATAGCAGAATCATGGACGTCCATATTGATAATCCCCAAGTGCAGGGAATCATCGTAGCAATTTCCAAAGGTGGAAGTGATAAGTATGGAGTGTGGAACCCACAAGGAGCTAAAGGTAGAATCAATATTCTCTCAAGCCCTATCTGCCACTGATACGACTCTACGTACACCGAACGTTTGCTTCCAACTAGCAACTAGAAATAAAACTACGTTGTGGGTATGAAGAGGATAACTTTGCATGATATCGGAGAGCTAAAATATAAAAGTAGGTGCTATTATCATAAAGTTAGAATATATTACTAAATATTATAAATAGCGAGTGTGGAATAATGATGGATCGGTGTGCGGAATTGTCCTAGGCAATTGATAACAAGACCGGTAGTCGTCATTGCAATTTCATATGAGGGAGAGGCATAAGCTAACATACTTTCTCTTCTTGGATCATATGCACTTATGATTGGAACTCTAGCAAGCATCCGCAACTACTAAAGATCATTAAGGTAAAACCCAACCATAGCATTAAAGCATCAAGTCCTCTTTATTCCCATACGCAACAACCCGCTTACTCGGGTTTGTGTTTCAGTCACTCACCAACCCACTATAAGCGAATCATGAACGCATTGCAACACCCTACATCGGGAATCCCTCACGCTTGCGTGACACGGAGGGCACCATAGGACAGCACCAAAATAAAACATACAACTCGTACCAATCTAGATCATCAATCAACCCAAAGACAAAGGATATCTACTCAAAACATCATAGGATGGCAACACATCATTGGATCATAGTATGTGGCATAAAGCACCATGTTCAAGTAGGGATTACAGCGGGGTGCGGGAGAGTGAACCGTGTAAAAGAGATGAGGATGGTGATGGTGGTGGTGATGTTGATGAAGACGATCACCGTGGCGATGATTCCCCTCTCGATGGCACTCCGGTGCGACCAAGAGAGAGGAGGAGAGGTTCTCCCCCTTGTGCTTCCTCCTCCATGGCCTCCCCCTGGATGGGGAAAGGTTCTCCCTCTGGTCCTTGGCCTTCTTGGCGATGATGGCCTCTCCGAGATACTCCTCCATGGCCACCGATGATGATGGCCCCCTCCGGCAGGGTGCTAGAGAGGGCCTAGATTGATTTCTCGTGGCTACAGAGGCTTGCGGCGGCGGAACTTCCGATCTAGATTTCTTTCTGGAAGTTTGGGTATATATGAGAGGTGTTGGCGTCGAGAACAAGTCAGGGGGGGTCTCCGGGCTGTCCACGAGGCAGGGAGGCGCGCCCAGGGGTGGGCGCGCCCCGCACCCTCGTGGGCAGCCCGAGACTCTTCTGGCCCAACTCTTTGACTCTCTGGCCTTCTTCTGGTAATAAGCTCCGTCAAGTTTCAGGTCAATTGGACTCTGTTTGGTTTTCCTTTTCTGCGGTACTCTAAAACAAGGAGAAAACAGAAACTGACACTGGGCTCTAGGTTAATAGGTTAGTCCCAAAAATCATATAAAATAGCATATAAATGCATATAAAACATCCAATGTTGATAATATAATAGCATGATGACTTCATAAATTATAGATACGTTGGAGACGTATCAGCATCCCCAAGCTTAATTCCTGCTCGTCCTTGAGTAGGTAAATGATAAAACAAATAATTTATGAAGTGTGAATGCTAGCAACTGCACAAGTTTGATCAATTATAATTTCAATCACTTTTTCTAGCATCAATACATGTCATAACAGTAGCTCATCTCGTAAAACTTTTCATGATCAAGTAACAACCTATTCACATGTTAAAGTATAGATCATAAACTTTTCTTGAAAACTAACAAACAGTGCTCTTAGTCATCAAACAATTGCAATTCATCTTATTTTCAGGAAGGGTCTATGTCAGAGCTTTGATTCAGCAAACTCCACATACTCAACTATCATTTAATCTTTCACAATTGCTAACACTCATGTGATATCTATGGGTTCAAAGTTTTAATCGGACACAGAGAAAGGTAGGTGCTTATAGTTTCGCCTCCCAACCTTTGACCTCAAGGGTAATGTCAACAATAATAACTCATGAAAACCTACATCCAGGTATATATATATATATATATATATATATATATATATATATATATATATATATATATATATATATATATATATATATATCCGGATCGCTCCAACACAAAGTGCTTGCCAAAGGAAAAAGTGTAAAACGGAAAGGTGATGATCACCATGACTCTTGCATAAGGTAGAAGATAAAAGTAAAAGATAGGCCCTTCGCAGAGGGAAGCAGTTGTCATGCGCTTTTATGGTTGGATGCACAAAATCTTAATGCAAAAGAACATTACTTTATATTGCGTCTTGTGATAGAGACCTTTATTATGCAGTATGTCGCTTTTATTTCTTCCCTATCACAAGTTCGTATAAAGCTTATTTTCTTCGCACTAATATATCATACATATTTAGAGAGCAATTTTTATTGCATGCACCAATGACAACTTACCTGAGGGATCTTACTCAATCCATAGGTAGGTATGGTGGACTCTCATGTCAAAACTAGTTTAAGGGATATTCGAAAGCACAAGTAGTATCTCTACTTGGTGCAAAGAATTTGGCTAGCATGAGGGGGAAAGGCAAGCTCAGCATGTTGGATGATCCAAGACAATATACTTTATTTCGAATATAAGAAAACATAACCCATTACGTTGTCTTCCTTATCCAACATGAACATTTTAGCATGTCATATTTTAATGAGTGCTCACAACTACAAAAGATGTATAAGATAGTATATTTATATGTGAAATCTCTCTTCCTTCAATATTCTTTCATGAATTGTTCAAGTGACCAATTCTGCGTTTGATAACTTTCAATAAGTTTACTACCTATATTTATTATGTGTGAAGTCATTACTCCCCATGGTATAAGCATATAAAACATATATAAATTCAGATTTATGGTATTCAATTCATCCAACCATTTACTCATAGGATATATGTGAAGCACATGAGTAAATGACAAACTACTCCAAAAAGATATAAGTGAAGAACACTGAGTAGTCAAACAATTAACTAGCCATGGGAGGATTCTTTTTCATTCAAGATTTCAGATCCAATGATTTTATTCAGACAGCAAGTATAATTGAAAATACGCTCCAAGCAAAATACATATCATGTGACGAATAAAAATATAGCTCTGAGTGAGGTATACCGATAGTTTTGAAGACGAAAGAGGGGATGCCTTCCGGGGCATCCCCAAGCTTAGGCGCTTGAGTCTTCCTTTAATATTACCTTGGGGTGCCTTGGGCATCCCCAAGCCTAGGGTCTTTCCACTCCTTAGTCTCCTCATATCGGTATCTCACCCAAAGCTTGAAAACTTCAATCACAAAAAACTTAGCGGAACTTCGTGAGATAGGTTAGTATGATAAAGAGAAAACCATTCACTTTGGTACTGTCAAAGACAAGGTTCATAGTTGTTCTCACACAATGCCTACTGTACCATATCATTTATACAATTTATATTGAGAAATATAAGCCATAGAAACTAGAAAACAAGCAAACTCTGCGTTGAAAACAGAATCTGACACAAACAGAACAGTCTGTAATGATCTGAACAGAAACCATACTTATGCTACTCCAAAAATTATGAAATAAATTGGTGGACGTGAGGAATTTGTCTAGTAATCTTCTGAAAAAAGAATCAACTTAAAAGCACTCTTCTGTAGAAAATGGCAGCTAATCTCGTGAGCGCAAAGTTTCTGTTTTTTTACAGCAAGATCACATTAACTTTCACCCAAGTCTTCCCAAAGGTCTTACTTGGCACTTTATTGAAACAAAAGCAACATGATTACTACAGTAGCTTAATCATGTAAACACACAAAAATAGTAAGGGTAAATATTGGGTTGTGTCCCAACAAGCGCTTTTCTTTAGTGCCTTTTAGCTAGGCATGATGATTTCAATGATGCTCACATAAAAGAAAAGAATTGAAACGTAAAGAGAGCATCATGAAAAATATGACTAGCACATTTGAATCTAGCCCACTTACTATGCCTAGGGATTTTGTGAACACACAATTTATAGGAACAAGAATCAACTAGCATAGGAAGGAAAAACAAGTATAACTTCAAAACTTTAAGCACATAGAGAGGAAACTTGATATTATTGCAACTCCTACAAGCATATATTCCTCCCTCATAATAACATTCAGTGGAATCATGAATGAATTAAACAATATAACCATCACATAAAGCATTATTTTCATGATCTATAAGCATAGAAAATTTTCTACTCTCCACATAAGCAAAATTCTTCTCATTCGGAATAGTGGGATCACTAATTCCTAAAGTTGACACTCTTCCAAACCCGCTTTAGATGATAGTATTATTCATACTCCAAAACATATAAGTGAAGTTCATGGAGAATTATACAATTAATATAGACTATACAATATCCAAGATCAAAATATATAAGTGAAGCACACGAAGCAGTCTATAAAACCATACTCAAAAGATTTAAGTGAAGCACAAAGAGCATTCTATAAGGTCATACTCAAAAGATATAAGTGAAGCACATGAATCATTCTATAAATTGATGAAGGTACATCTCATACTAGCATGGTTCTTAAAGGAAAAACAAAAACACAAAGGACACAAATCATGTGAACAAAACAAAAACCGAGGTATACCGATAATTGTTGAAGAAGAAAGATGGGATGCCAACCGGGGCATCCCCAAGCTTAGATGCTTGAGTATCCTTTGAACTATTTACTTGGGGTTCCTTGGGAATCCCCAAGCTTGAACTCTTGCCTCTCTTTATTCTTCTCATATTGATAGCTCCTCGATCTTCGAACACTTCATCCACACGAAACTTTAACAAAAATTTTGTGAGATCCGTTAGTGTAATAAAGCAAACTACCACCTTAAGGCACTGTAATGAACTCATTATTTATTTATATTGGTGTTAAACCTACTTTATTCCAACTTCTCTATGGTTCATACCCCCCGATACTAGCCATAGATTCATCAAAATAAGCAAACAACACACGAAAAACAGAATCTGTCAAAAACAGGACAGTCTGTAGTAATATGGAAGTTTAGTAAACTTCTGTAACTCCCAAAATTATGAAATAAATTTGAAAATTTTAAAAATTTGGACATAAGTAATTTGCAAAAAGTTTCAGACACATTTGAACTTCCAGTAAAAAATGTAAAATCACGTGCTACAGCCAAAGTTTCTGTTTTTGTTCTGCACATAGTAAACAAGCAATCTAATCATCCTAAAACCAAAGATTGGCACATTATTTTTATAATACAATGGATATACACAAGGGGATAATTATTTACAGAGAACCTTCCATGAAAAATTCTACATTGTTTCCATGAGCATGAACACAAGTGCTCAAGGTCGACCCTCACTTCTTCAATGCATAACTTTCCAATCACTTCTCTTTTTGAAAAACTTTTTAGGCATGAGAGGCAAGTAAACTTTTTTCTATTTTCAGTCTTTAATTTTTTTTGTATGTTTCACCCACAACTAAACAGAAACAAAAGGAAAAATAAAATCTACTTAGTGGAGAAAGCAAACAAGCACACACGAGAATATCAACCCCACGCTATTGCTCCCCGGCAACGGCGCCGGAAAAGAGCTTGATAATCCCCAAGTGCAGGGAATCATCGTAGCAATTTCCAAAGGCGGAAGTGATAAGTATGGAGTGTCGAACCCACAAGGAGCTAAAGGTAGAATCTATATTCTCTCAAGCCCTATCTGCCACTGATACGACTCTACGTACACCGAACGTTCGCTTCCAACTAGCAACGAGAAATAAAACTACGTTGTGGGTATGAAGAGGATAACTTTGCATGATATCGGAGAGCTATATTACTAAATATTGTAAATAGCGAGTGTGGAATAATGATGGATCGGTGTGCGGAATTATCCTAGGCAATTGTTAACAAGACCGGTAATCGTCATTGCAATTTCATATGGGGGAGAGGCATAAGCTAACATACTTTCTCTTCTTGGATCATATGCACTTATGATTGGAACTCTAGCAAGCATCCGCAACTACTAAATATCATTAAGGTAAAACCCAACCATAGCATTAAAGCATCAAGTCCTCTTTATTCCCATACGCAACAACCCCCTTACTCGGGTTTGTGTTTTAGTCACTCACCAACCCACTATAAGCGAATCATGAACGTATTGCAACACCCTACAGTGGGAATCCCTCACGCTTGCACTACACGGAGGGCACCATAGGACAGCACCAAAATAAAACATACAACTCGTACCAATCTAGATCATCAATCAACCCAAAGACAAAGGATATCTACTCAAAACATCATAGGATGGCAACACATCATTGGGTCATAATATGTGGCACAAAGCACCATGTTCAAGTAGGGATTACAGCGGGGTGCGGGAGAGTGGACCGCGTAAAAGAGATGAGGATGGTGATGATGGTGGTGATGTTGATGAAGACGATCACCGCATCGATGATTTCCCTCTCAATGGCACTCCGGTGCCACCAAGAGAGAGGAGGAGAGATTCTCCCCCTTGTGCTTCCTCCTCCATGGCCTCCCCCCTGGATGGGGAAAGGTTCTCCCTCTGGTCCTTGGCCTTCATGGCGATGATGGCCTCTCCAGGATACTCCTACATGGCCACCGGTGATGATGGCCCCCTCCGGCAGGGTGCAGGAGAGGGCCTAGATTGATTTCTCGTGGCTACAGAGGCTTGCGGCGGCGGAACTTCCGATCTAGGTTTCTTTCTGGAAGTTTGGGTATATATGAGAGGTGTTGGCGTCGAGAACAAGTCAAGGGGGTCTCCGGCTGTCCACGAGGCAGGTAGGCGCGCCCCCCACCCTCGTGGGCAGCCTGGGACTCTTTTAGCCCAACTCTTTGACTCCGTGGCCTTCTTCTGGTCCAAAAATAAGCTCCGTCAAGTTTCAGGTCAATTGGAGTTCGTTTGGTTTTTCCTTTTCTGCGATACTCTAAAACAAGGAGAAAACAGAAACTGGCACTGGGCTCCAGGTTAATAGGTTAGTCCCAGAAATCATATAAAATAGCATATAAAACATCTGTCGTGGAATTGTCACGGCAGATGTCCTCGAGCTAGGACTTAGTCGTGGAGGCATCGCAACTAGGAAGCTTGAAGGGGTTAATGCGGGACAAGGAACACAAGGGTTTATACTGGTTCGGCCCCTTACGGTGAAGGTAAAAGCCTACATCCAGTTTGAGGTGGTATTGATTAGGGTTACGATCACCAGGGAGCTAAACAACTATGCCCGGCTCTCGATCAGATTGCTGTCGTCCCTAAACCGCTGCCGGGTCGTCCCTTTATATAGGGAGGCTGACGCCCAACAGCCCTTAGAGTCCCGGCCGGCTCATAAGGGTGTCTGGCTCGGACTCTCAACTATACTTGCCTTACACTACAAGTTCTACCATAATAATGATTGTAACTACGGGCTTTAAGCCATATCCGGGTCTTAGCCCATCTCTGGCCCATCGTCTTCAAGCTTGGCTCCGGGCTTCTGGCAACGACCATACGAGTAACCCGGCCCCTCCTGGCGGGTGACTCTAAGGTCTATATCCTCAACATTAGGCCCCAGATCGATTTGAGCCGGCTCATGTCAATCTTCAACTCTGCCGACAGAAAAAATCTCCGGCTTACCATTCATGTGAAGGCCATAACCCGGCGTGACGTCATCCTCTGGACTCCGGATAATCCGTCGTGACGTCATCTTCCATTAAGCCCGTTTTTTACTCCACCAGATCCGCAACGGATCTTTGCTTTTACTGCCATTCCCAAAATCGAGGCGTCATGGGGGGGGGAGATAACCACGCCGTGGTCTCCTTGAATCTCGCGCCCACTTATGACCTTGCCTTATAAATAGGCCGGCCCGACAGGCTCTTCTCACGCTCTCTTCTTCCTCCTCGCGCCGCTGCCTTTCTCACTGAGCTCGCACTCCGCCGCCGTCGTCTCGCCTCCGGTCTTCGTCAACCTTGGCTGCTGCATCACCCTGACTCGGACCAGATAAACGGCGGCGACTCCCGCACCTCTTCAGCTCCGGTAAGTTCTCACCACCCCGTAGAGTAGATCTGCAGTAGGGTTCATCCACGTTCTTCGTGTTCGTCACCATTGCCCGCAAGTTCGGTAGTTCTCCTAGTTACTGCTCCTGCTTGATGTTAGTCCTGCATAGAACTAGTGCGGTGGTTCTTTAAGATCCATTTCACACGCAAGTAGCCTTCCTTGAACTGCATAAGAACTCTGTTTGAACCCAAGAACTCCCTCCCTGCTGTTTCTAGGTCTAGAAATTTTTTCTTTTGCCCGACCATTTTGATCCAAAAAAGTTACTGCAATATGTGAAACCTGTTTTACCACACTTAGTAAAAACTGCAACCATTGAATCTTGGCGGCTTATAATTCCGGTTTAAAGAAAACCATGCTTCGTAGAATCCTCCGGCTTAAATAACCCACTGTATTTGAGTATATACCATCAGTCCCCTTCATAAGCCGCCACCTTAGTTTTGAACTGTAGATCTCCGGTTTATAATTAACCCGGACATTTTTCCTTTTTGTCATAGACCGCCAACTTTCACCATGCCTCCCAAGGCTCCCATCACTTGCAACTGGATGAGGTCCAACGTCACCAACGAAACCCTAGCCAATTTTGTTAAGTCCGGATATTTGCCTAAGAAGGAAATCATGTCCTACCGTGCCCCTGACCCGTCAGAAGAGAGACCACAGCCAAAGGACGGGGAGGTAGTGATTTTCGCAGATCATATGAGCCGGGGCTTCGCACCGCCCGACTCAAAATTTTTTAGGGACGTGCTCAACTTCTTCGACTTGCGGCCTCAAGCTATAGGACCCAACTTCGTATCCAACATCTGCAATTTTCAAGTCTTCTGCGAGGTTTACCTTGGAGAAGAGCCAAGTCTGCTGCTCTTCAGAGAGCTGTTTTACTTAAACCGCCAGAATGAGTGTGCCAATGGGCCAAGTCTGGAGTTAGGTGGCATCTCCATCCAGCGGCGCAGGGACTGTCTTTTCCCTTATGCAGAGCCGCCGAGCCACCCCAAAGACTGGAACATGACTTGGTTCTACTGCCAAGATACATCCCCGGCTGATGAAAGCCCGCTGCCCGGCTTTCGCCCAACACGTCTGGAGCCGACTCACCCACTGTCGGACAAGCTAACTCAAGCGGAGCGCCAGCCTCTGCTTCCTACTATCAACAAAATCAAAGCCCTCCTGGGCAACGGTCTGAACGGAATCGACCTGGTCCCAGTCTGGATCTCATGGCGGGTGATCCCGTTGAGCCGCCGCCCCGGCTTAATGTGTGAGTACACAGGGCGAAAGGATGACCCTCAGAGGCACAGCCGCAATGATCTTCCAGAAGACGTTGCAGAGGAGGAGACCAAGGCTCTTTTAAATGAGAGCCTGGCAGACTGCGGAAGGACCGGGTTAGCCCCCTTCTGCAAGACCAATCCAGCCCCAGCGGTAAGCCGCTGACTTTAAATTTTTATCTTCGTCTGCATATAACCTTCATCTGAACCTGTTTAAGAATTCCTCATTGTATTTTTCAGGCTGATGATAAGTTCTGGCGGGTCAAGTATGACCATGAGGCGGCCAAGAAAGCCAGGAAGGCGAAGAAAGCCGCCAAGAAAACCGCCCCTCGCAAAAAAGGAAGCAGACCTACTGCTTCGGAGCTGATGCAATTAAGCGACAGCTCCGAGTCAGAGGTAACCCTTAAACCTTTAAATTCTTGCTGTATTTGTTGTCTGTTGCTGTCCGCCTTATCAACACTTGCTCATTGACAGGATGACACCAGCGCCAGTAACCCGGTGGTTGAAGAGGTAATGTCACTTTCCTCCGACTCGGAGCCCTTGCCACAGCTGAAAGTCCGAAGGGTAACCCGGAAAGTAAGCTTTTCACATCCTTTAGCTCATCAAGACCCTCAATTTCTTTTGAAGCAACAGGTTCACGAAAGCCGGCGTCACACCCGGGCCAACAAGGACACCGACCTCTCCGCCGGGTTACCCGATGCAACAAGGAAGCGCCGAACTGAGGTTATTTCCCACTTGTACCCTTTTCACCCGTTGGCGGGTGTTATCCGTCAGCCACTCAACTCTTCTGACTCCAATTATCAGGAGACCTCCCCCTCTTCGGGTGACTCCATGCAATCAAATCTGCCGGCTTTCAAGACCGCGCCCGGGTAACAACAATCATCTCATGTTGTTCTGATCTTTACTCATATGCTTTGTACTAACCTTTGTTGTTCTTTCAGTGCCCAAGCAAAGCTCACCAAGAGGGTGAAGAAAACCAAGTCGGCCGGAGTGCCGGATTTGCCTGAGCCGGCGGTGATAGTCCAAGAACCGCCAGCTGCCTTCGCCCCCGAAGCCGCCACTCCAATGGACACGGCACCTGAAGCCACCGCCCCAACTACCAAGGCAACGACCGAAGCTTCGGTTAACCCGGAGGCCTCCGGCTCAGCTCCACCAGCAGACGACCCGGACGTGGTAATTACCCGGACGGAGTATGTTGAGCCGGGGAGACCGACCGTGTTGGCCAAGTGCTCCGCCAAGGGGGAGTTACTGCAGCCCCACCGGGCGAATCTAGACATCTCCAACTACAGCAACCTGAGCATTGGAGAGCTCGTCTCTGGCTACATCAGCCAAGTACACAAGAGCCGGGACGCCGAGGTCGCCATGGTAAACCAGATCCAGCAAAAATCTGAGGTATCCTTCTGCCACCTTCTTACTTACTGCATAGTTACCTTTGCCATGCTAGCCCCCAAGTCGACGACTTATGATTTGAATATGTTGTAGACTTAGGTTCCGGCTTACTCAATTGAGCCGGCAGTATGTAGATAGATACGTTCAATATGCATTAGCCCCCAAGTGCCAAGTGTCTTTTCTTGGAAAACGCTTGGGACTTATATAATGACTGTTAATAACCCGGAAATATATGCAGGCTGTTGGCAAGAAACTAGAGGCGGACCTTGCGGATCTCAAGAGCCGGCTGAAGATGCAGGAGATGGAGACCCGGAAGGCAAACGCCAAGTTTGTATCCAGCATCGCCAATCAAGAAAAATTGAAGACCGAGTTTGATGCTGAGAGAAAAGCCTGGGTCGAAGAGAAGGCCGCACTGGTGACCCGGGCGGAACAGGCGGAGAAGGCTCTCACTGAGAAAACCGCCGAGCTCTCCGGCCTAAAGCGCCAGGTTTCCCAAATGGTGGCCGCTATCTTCGGTAAGTCGCGTCACCGGCTGTCATCAAGTGTAGAGTGTTTATGTCTCATGTTTCATCCTTATCACCGGCTTATCTGATTCTGTTAAACAGGTCCCAGAAGTGCCAACCTCAACCAGAGCGTGGTCACCAAGCTAAAGGCCGTGTACACCCTGGTGGAGCAGCTCTACACCGGGTCACATCGCGCCTTAGCTGTGGTGGCCCTATCCAACAAGGTGCCGACTCACCTGGCAGAAGTCCTGCGCCGGCTCGCCGTTCTGCCTCAGCGGATCCAAGAGCTGCGACGGGCCTCTGCGAGAGCCGGAGCGATCGCCGCGCTGAGCCGGGCCAAGGCATTCCTGCCGGAGTTAGACCCGGCGGACATAGCCCTTGGCTATCCAAGTCTGAAGGAGGACGGCTCAGCTTTCGACCAGAAGGACTTCGCAGCGTGCGTGAAGGCTGTACGCCCGGTGGCCACCCTTATCGGGAACGACACGGATCTGACCAAGTACCAGCCGGGTTATGATGCGGAGAATCAGAGGATTCCAACCCCTCGCTATGAAGCCCTCAACCTGATCCCTCCGGCTCGTCAGCACACCTTCGCCCCGGAGATTGACCCGGCCGGGTTAATTGACGAGGAAGCCCAATTCGAAGCTCTCAGCGGCATCGACTGGAAGTCATCAACCTTCCAGGTGTTGGGATCAGCCGGAGAAGAAGACAAGAACGAGCCGGAGACTTCAACTCAGCGGGCATCGTGACTCGGCTGGCGCTTCACCAAACAATGTTCCACCCGTCTCAGACTTGATGAGTTTTTGTAATAGAATAGGTGCAACAGTTCATTTCTGCCGTGCCATCGTGCACGTATTGAATGCGAAAATCCTTTGAAGTTGTCTCTTTGACATTTCTCCGGGTTATAACCATCCCTTTGTTTTTCTCAACCTCAAAGAGGTGCCTTTAAATAACCTGCATAGAAAGGCAAATCACAAGTCTCAAGGCAGCTTACCGCCCTGAGAATCAGGTGTTTCGGATAGATAACCCGGAATATGAATCAAAAAAACTGGTCCTCAATTATATCCTTAACACAGCCGTAATAATACACTTAGCGGCCTGTAAGCATACTTCCGGTTTAGATAACCCGGGTAACAAGGTTGGTATCTTAACTCCGATTTACCTGTCGTAATGACAACCATGGTGTTCAACGAATACTATAAACCAAAGTTAAGCCGGTAAAGTGAGACCCGGCCGTACACACCTTGACATAATCAGAGTAAACCTGTGATAAAGCAGAGGAACTTTAGGGGCTTCCGGTTCGAATACGACCAGAGACCCGGCCCAAAGGGGTTAAGCCAAGATTCGGATACGATCATATAGCTCCCAGTGGGTGTGGCGATGCCAATCAAGAGGGTATCGACAGCTATGTTCTCTTTGGTTCGAATATGACCCATGTTTGAACAGGAAGCCCCCAAGTGACTTTTAGAATTGTTTAACGACACTGATTCGAATACGATCCACGTCGGTTCTCAGAGGGGGTAAACCATGATTCAAATATGACCAAAGGTAACCTCCCAATGAGCTCGGCACTTTGCCAATGAAATGGGTATCGACAACTATGTTCTCTTTGGTTCGAATACGACCCATGTTTGAACAGGAAGCCCCCAAGTGACTTTACCGCTTACAACTAAATTCGAATACGATCATAAGCCGGATTCTCCTTTAAGTCATCATGTAAACAACACGTGCATATTTGGAGGAGAAAAAAGGACAGAGGTCCTGCTTTATTGCTTATCATAATATATACATGGCTGAGAGAAATATGTACACCACAAGGGCCGGTGGCTCAAGTGTAATAAGGCCGAAGCTGAGCTATGTTCCACGGCCGACGGGTCTCTTCCTCCGACTTACGTGAATCTTTGTGCTCCCGAATGTCAATGAGGTAATATGACCCGTTGTGCAAGTTCTTCCTGACCACAAAGGGCCCTTCCCAAGGTGGGGATAACTTGTGTGCATCTGTTTGATCCTGGATGAGCCGGAGCACAAGGTCGCCTTCCTGGAAGACCCGGGATTTGACCCGGCGGCTATGATAACGGCGCAGGTCTTGTTGGTAAATCGCTGAACGGGCTGCTGCCACATCACGCTGTTCGTCCAACAAGTCAAGAGCATCTTGACGCGCCTGTTCATTATCCGTCTCAACATAAGCCGCCACGCGAGGTGAGTCGTGACGGATGTCACTAGGAAGGACTGCTTCTGCTCCATAAACCATGAAGAAAGGCGTGAAGCCTGTAGACCTGTTAGGAGTAGTGTTGATACTCCATAAGATGGAGGGCAGCTCCTCCACCCAACAACCCGGCGTCCGCTGCAAAGGGACCAAAAGCCGGGGCTTAATGCCCTTCAGAATCTCCTGATTAGCTCTCTTAGCTTGACCATTGGATTGAGGATGAGCCACTGAGGAAACATCAAGTCGGATATGCTCTCGTTGACAAAACTCTTCCATGGCGCCTTTGGAAAGATTGGTGCCATTGTCAGTTATAATGCTGTGCGGAAAGCCAAAGCGGAAAATCACCTTTTTCATAAATTGAACCGCCGTGGCTGCATCGCACTTGCTAACTGGCTCAGCTTCCACCCACTTTGTGAATTTATCAACTGCCACCAAGAGGTGGGTCTTCTTATCCTTGGACCTTTTAAAAGGCTCAACCATATCAAGCCCCCAGACCGCAAAGGGCCAAGTGATTGGGATCATCCTCAACTCCTGAGCCGGCACGTGAGCCCGTCGTGAGAACCTTTGGCAACCATCACATTTACTGACCAAGTCCTCTGCATCAGCATGAGCCGTCAACCAATAAAAACCATGACGGAAAGCCTTGGCCACAAGGGATTTTGAGCCGGCATGATGGCCACAATCCCCTTCATGGATCTCACGCAAGATCTCTTGACCTTCCTCAGGGGAGACACAACGCTGAAATGCCCCTGTAACACTGCGATGATGCAACTCGCCATCGATAACGATCATTGACTTAGCCCGCCGGGTTATTTGCCTGGCCAAAGTTTCATCCTCAGGCAACTCTCCCCGGGTTATATAAGCCAGATACGGCATTGTCCAGTCTGGTATGACATGAAGAGCCGCCACCAGTCGTGCCTCCGGGTCAGGGATAGCCAAGTCTTCCTCTGTAGGCAACTTAACTGAAGGGTTATACAGGACGTCCAGGAAAGTGTTAGGCGGCACCGGCTTTCGCTGAGAGCCCAGCCGGCTTAGAGCATCCGCCGCCTCGTTCTTCCTGCGATCAATGTGCTCCACTTGGTAGCCCTGAAAGTGCCCAGCAATGGCATCAACCTCGCGGCGATAAGCCGCCATGAGAGGATCCTTAGAATCCCACTTGCCTGATACTTGTTGAGCCACCAAGTCTGAGTCACCAAAGCACCTTACCCGGCTCAAGCTCATCTCCTTAGCCATCCGAAGACCGTGGAGCAGGGCCTCGTACTCAGCCGCATTGTTAGTGCAGGGGAACGTCAACTGTAGCACATAATGGAACTTGTCACCCTTAGGGGAAGCTAATACAACGCCAGCCCCCGAGCCCTCCAACTGCCTGGACCCATCAAAGTGAATGGTCCAATATGTGTTATCCGGCTTTTGCTCGGGTACTTGTGACTCTGTCCAATCATTGATGAAATCCACCAAGGCCTGAGATTTAACAGTAGTGCGTGGCACATATTTGAGACCATGAGGTCCAAGTTCTATAGCCCACTTAGCAATTCTCCCTATGGCCTCTCTGTTTTGAATGATATCGCCAAGGGGGGCAGAGCTGACCACAGTGATGGGATGACCCTGAAAATAATGCTTAAGTTTCCGGCTTGCCATGAACACACCATATACCAGCTTCTGCAAGTGCGGGTACCGCTGCTTGGACTCAATGAGCACTTCGCTGACATAATAAACCGGCCGCTGAACCGGATGCTCCTTACCCTCCTCCTTGCGCTCCACCACAATAGCCACACTGACGGCTCGTGCGTTTGCCGCCACATATAGTAGTAAGGGCTCCTTATGAATCGGAGCAGCAAGGACTGGGGGCTCTGCCAGCTGCTTCTTCAAATCCTCAAAGGAGGTATTAGCTGCATCATTCCAGACAAAGTTATCAGTTTTCTTCATCAACTGATATAAGGGCATGGCCTTCTCACCCAAACGGCTTATAAACCGGCTTAACGCAGCGATGCGACCCGCCAAGCGCTGAACGTCATTTATACACGCCGGCTTAGCCAGGGAGGTGATGGCCTTGATCTTCTCCGGGTTAGCCTCAATGCCTCTGTCAGAAACCAAGAAGCCCAAGAGTTTGCCTGCAGGAACACCAAAGACACACTTGGCCGGGTTAAGCATCATCTTATAGACCCGGAGATTATCAAAGGTTTCCCTTAAATCATCTATCAGGGTTTCCTCTTTGATGGATTTAACCACAATATCGTCCACGTAAGCGTGAACATTGCGTCCGATCTGTTTATGAAGACAGTTCTGCACACAACGCTGGTAAGTCGCCTGTGCACACTTGAGTCCAAAGGGCATAGACACATAGCAGAAGGCTCCAAAGGGAGTGATGAACGCCGTCTTCTCCTGGTCCTTAACTGCCATCTTGATATGATGATAACCAGAATAAGCATCCAAGAAACTTAAACGTGCACAACCTGCCGTAGCATCAATGATTTGATCAATACGGGGGAGGGCAAAAGGATCAGCCGGACACGCCTTGTTCAAGTCCGTGTAGTCCACACACATCCGCCAGGTGCCGTTCTTCTTAAGTACGAGCACCGGGTTAGCCAACCACTCTGGGTGAAAAACTTCAACGATAAACCCGGCCGCCAAGAGCCGGGCTACTTCTTCACCAATAGCTTTCCGCCTTTCCTCATTAAACCGCCGAAGGAACTGTCTGACCGGCTTAAATTTCGGATCAACATTGAGAGTATGCTCAGCGAGTTCTCTAGGTACACCTGGCATGTCAGAAGGTTTCCACGCGAAGATGTCCCTGTTCTCACGGATGAACTTGATGAGCGCGCTTTCCTATTTTGGATCCAGATTTGCACTAATGCTAAACTGCTGAGATGAGTCACCTGGAACAAAATCAACAAGTTTAGTCTCATCAGCTGACTTAAATTTCATTGCCGGCTCTTGTTCTGTGGTTGGCTTTTTCAGAGAGGTCATATCTGTTGGGTCAACATTGTCTTTGTAAAACTTCAACTCATCTGTAGCACACACAGATTCTGCATAAGCCGCGTCGCCTTCCTCACACTCCAGAGCCACTTTCCGGCTGCCGTGAACCGTAATAGTCCCATTGTGACCCGGCATTTTGAGCTGTAAGTACACATAACACGGCCGTGCCATGAACTTGGCGTAAGCCGGCCTTCCAAATATAGCATGGTATGGACTTCTTATCTTGACCACCTCAAAGGTCAATTTCTCCACCCTGTAGTTGTTCTCATCACCAAAGGCCACTTCCAATTCGATCTTGCCAACTGGATAAGCCGACTTACCAGGTACTACACCATGGAAGATGGTGTTTGACTGGCTGAGGTTCTTATCAACCAACCCCATACGGCGAAAGGTCTCATAATAGAGGATGTTGATGCTGCTGCCTCCATCCATGAGCACCTTTGTGAACTTATATCCTCCCACTTGAGGAGCCACCACTAAGGCCAAGTGGCCCGGGTTATCCACCCGGGGAGGGTGATCCTCCCTACTCCACACTATAGGCTGCTCAGACCACCGCAAGTAGCGTGGGACCGCCGGCTCAACCGCATTCACAGCCCTCTTGTGAAGCTTCTGATCTCGCTTGCACAAACTAGTGGTAAACACATGATACTGTCCACCGCTAAGCTGCTTTGGATTGGTCTGATAACCCCCCTACTGCTGTTGATGACCCTGGCCAGACTGTTGATTAAAGCCCCCTTGACCACTCTGAGGACTAGAATTTGAGCCGCCCCCTGGGCCATGAAAGCCGCCGGCGCCTGAGCCACCGCCCGGGCCATTGTAGTTTTTAAAGGCTTTCATGATTGCACAATTCTTCCATAGATGAGTCGCTGGCTTCTCTCTAGAGCCATGCCTTGGACAAGGTTCATTCAACAGCTGCTCCAGCGTCGGACCTGACCCGCCGCCGCAGGGAGGGGGTCTCCCCTTGCGTCGCTGGTTATTACCTTGTGAGCTGGCGTTGGCTACAAACTCTAGGCTGCCATCGGCCTTGCGCTTGACTCCTCCTTGGTTCCCCGGGTTATGCTGGGGACCCTTGCCATTGCCATTCTTCTTTCCTTTCCCTGCCCTTTCATCATCTGAAGGGGGATCCTTGGTACCATCAGAATCGGCGTACTTGACAAGAGCCGCCATTACCGTGCCCATGTCACTGCAGTCGCGCTTAAGCCGCCCGAGTTTCATCTTCAGGGGCACGAAGCGACAATTCTGTTCCAACATTAAGACTGCAGAGCCGGCATCCATCTTATCTGATGAATGTATGATCTCCTTGACCCGGCGAACCCAATGAGTCGTGGATTCACCCTCCTGCTGCTTACAGTTAGTCAAATCCACAATTGACATAGACTGCCTACAGGTATCCCTGAAGTTTGGATGAACCGGGCTTTCAGCTCAACCCAAGATCCGATGGAGTTCGGTGGTAGCCCTTTCAACCAAGTGCGGGCAGTCCCATCCAACATCATGGTGAAGTACTTAGCCATGGCTGCCTCACTGACCTCCAGTAGCTCCATGGCCATCTCATAACTCTCGATCCAGGCTGCAGGCTGTAAGTCAGCTGTGTAGTTAGGCACCTTCCTAGGGCCCTTGAAGTCCTTAGGTAGACGTTCATTACGGATAGCTGGCACCAAACAAGGGACACCCCCGGTCCTGGTAGGGATACCCACATCAGTGGAAGTCGTCGAATAAGCCGGGGGGGTCTGGTAAGCCGTCAATTGAGGCACTTGCTCTGCCTCTTGCCGCGCTTTGTCCTGCTCTGTTGCATAAAAGGCTCCATTATGAGCCAGACCATGGCCAGGGGGCGGGTCATGGTGTCGGATGTTACTTGAGCCGGTTGCTGAGACCATGTGCCGGCTGTAACTCGGGCTCTGCCCCGGATGAAGGGTCGAGTGGATCCTATCCCGGCTGTAGGAGTACGCCTCCTGCTGTGCCAGTGCCGTCTGCAGGAGTTCCCTGACCCGGCGGGTTTCAACAGCCGTCGGAGAGTCGCCGTCAACTGGGAGAGCTGCCAGCCGTGCTGCCGCAGCGACCATGTTCTCCAGCGGGTTATTATAATGACCCGGGGGTATTGGCACATACTGAGGCGGGGCAGGGGGCACCTGGGGAGGCCCCATCACTCGTGGCTGAACAAGGGGTCCAGACCCGGGCGCTATGACCCCTGGCGGGTTACTAGACCCTGCACCTGGCGTGTTGAAGAGGTTGCGTGGATCGTAAACCGGTGGGAGTCGAGACTGGGCCTTTTGATGCCTCCTTCTCATGACCTCATTGGCCGCGTTCTGATCCATCGTGAGTTGGAAGGACTGCGCCTGAATCAGCTGAGTCTGGGCATCGAGAGCCGCCCGCTCCGCAGCCAGCCTGATCTCTTCGGCTGCAAGATCCTCTTTAGCTTTTATCAGATCCAATTTTAACTGTGCCACCTCCGCATCATGTTGAGCTTGATCCGCCGGGTCAATCGTGGCGGTTAACAGGGCCGTCATCTTGTCCGTGAGATCCATTAGCACCTGAGCCGGAGAAGGCACCGGGTTTCCCGCTCCAGCAGCGGGGTTCTGAACAGGCTGCGCACCAGCCATAAAAACTCCAACCTGACTTGGTGGCTCAAAAAGGTCCGGAATACTGTCACCATCGGAACAACCCATGAGCCTGCCATCTTGAAGTTGGTACAACGAGTTTGACTCATCGGTGGCCGACTCGCCGTCAGAGCCGGCGGCCGTCTCATCACCAAATCCAGATTGATCGGAGAGTCCTCCATGGATGCACCCCACAAAAGCATGGCTTAAGGCAGGACGGGCCTGGGCGGGTCGTGCAAGCTGAGCCATTTCAATGAGATCAGCGCAGAGACCCGGCTCAGGGCCCGGCTCACCAATCTTGCCAATGAAAACATGAATTCCGCCGAAGGGGACCCGGTACCCGTACTCAATTGAGACGGCGTCGGGGCCCCAGTTTGCATCGTCGATGTAGAGCTTGCTGCGACGACTCTTGGTCATCCGGCCCACAGCGTATCCCTTGAGCCCTTTGAAGCTGCCCTTCAAGAACTCAAATCCACCGTGCGCTGGCCCCACGGTGGGCGCCAACTGTCGTGGAATTGTCACGGCAGATGTCCTCGAGCTAGGACTTAGTCGTGGAGCCATCGCAACTAGGAAGCTTGAAGGGGTTAATGCGGGACAAGGAACACGAGGGTTTATACTGGTTCGGCCCCTTACGGTGAAGGTAAAAGCCTACATCCAGTTTGAGGTGGTATTGATTAGGGTTACGATCACCAGGGAGCTAAACAGCTATACCCGGCTCTCGATCAGATTGCTGTCGTCCCTAAACCGCTGCCGGGTCGTCCCTTTATATAGGGAGGCTGACGCCCAACAGCCCTTAGAGTCCCGGCCGGCTCATAAGAGTGTCCGGCTCGGACTCTCAACTATACTTGCCTTACACTACAAGTTCTACCATAATAATGATTGTAACTACGGGCTTTAAGCCATATCCGGGTCTTAGCCCATCTCTGGCCCATCGTCTTCAAGCTTGGCTCCGGGCTTCTGGCAACGACCATACGAGTAACCCGGCCCCTCCTGGCGGGTGACTCTAAGGTCTATATCCTCAACAACATCCAAGGTTGGTAATATAATAGCATGAAGACTTCATAAATTATAGATACGTTGGAGACGTATCACATATCGATCCCTATGAGTACATGAATGCAGTTTGAGTGAACCATTTGTTATCATGTGTTAGTCCCTTTACTTCACGATACTTGACAAGACCCGAGGTGATATATATTGGTATCCTCTTGAGTCATACACATGCTCACTATACCGATCTCCTCGTTACCAGTTTTGTTCTTCTTTCTCGTTGACATCTTCTGGCATCCCCGTGACCTGGTCACCTGTGTCAGGCCAGATGATGGTGGATACCATCACACCGAGAAAGCACTAAGGATATCTCTTCATCGTCGGAGGAGCAAATTCAACTCTTGAGCTATCTAGTCTCTTGTCAAACTTTTCGATGAACCTGTAAGTCATTGTTATGATCACCGTGTTACAGATGACGTTTGAGAAACCCCAAAGTTTATCATACGGTAAGAAGTGACTACGTTACTCGCATGGTCTAAGGAACTAAATCACACGTTAATACTCCATGGCGGACGACAAAGACTATATGCCGTCTGCCGGCGGACGGCAAAGACTTGGCTGACGGCAAATATGGTCTTTGCCGTCAGCCAAATCTTTGCCATCAGCTTCTATTGAGCTGACAACAAAGAAGGTCTTTGCCGTCAGCTAGCGGACGGCAAAGACATGGCTGACGGCAAAGATCCTGATTCCAGTAGTGGTTATAGCAATTGACTGTTGACGATTGAATCTCAAAGTATAACAAACAAGTTTGGATCGATTCAATATGATCATTCTTCTAACGTCATTCTCTCGATGTTGTTTTACAACTATCATCACACTTATCGATATCCTAATATCCGGAAAACATGACCACCAACAACACTTGAGCTTGTCTTAGAGGTGAGACTAGGAATCTTATTTTACCGTTTATCATTTCACACGTGCATATGAGTTCCCACTGAATCGCATATTCCAGGATCTTAGCAGTTATGGCATAGAATATAAAGTCTTAATTGTGAACATAGACATATAATACTACAATATTCTTGACTCTAGGTTTCCAACACTTGATACATTTTTTCTAGGAAAAATGTACAATATTTCAATATGCCCATCTTGACCTATTTCATCTAGTTTTCTTCCAATTTTTCATATTTGAGGTGTAGTAGTTGAAAGTTTGTATATAGCCAAACGTAATTTGCTGATTGGAGAGTTCATACATATATGTCGCATAATAGAACTATATAAATTTGTAGTATAAAGTGTACCCACCGGGATCTATTTGATGTTGTTTAGGTGTGTCTTCTTCAGTAATAAATCATACCAAAACCAGGAAATTGTGCATACCCATTTTTGAACACATGACCTAGATACATATAAAGGAATTGGAAATATGAAACACCTAACATAAATGATATATACTAGACATTTTTTCATAGTAGGTGCATCATCATTTGGGGTCGTTTTTTATGTGTTTTTAAGGATGCTTCTTCTATGTGCAGTTCTGAACTTATTTATCTTGTATAAATACCGGCGCAACTATTTCATTATTTGAGGATCTGTTTCATTTTAGTGCATTATTAAATCATTGCCATTTCTACCTCTTTTTATGTGAGCAGACACGGAAACAAAGTATACATTTCACTTGATTCAGTTAGTGTTACTAGAACATTTGCCAAATTGGTGGTCTCATGTCAATTTCATGCTAGGTCCTTCATTTGACAATGATATATATATAGTGGAAATCACTTTCTTAAGATGAGCATGCTATTGTTACTCATCAATCACGTGGCGGTATTTACCCAGGTAGTTCTAGGAAGGCGATTTTTTATTAACGCGAATGGTTAGTTATTCTTGTCCACAATTTATCAGGAAGTTTCACCCTACTGTAATCAGGTTTCACTCAGGAACTAGTTGATACTTACATACTTTTCTCATGCGCCTACTTCTACTTTTACTAAAAAGAGGAGCTCATTTCTCAGGCTCGAGATGATAGCAAACCGAGGAATGAATGTGGGTTCTAAGCGTTTAGTTCCATAGCATCAAAATAATTACAGTGAATTCTACTACCATTGCAGGAGAAGCCTCCCACAACTCCTCCTCCGGAGCCACCCGTTGAACCACTGGCACAAAGACCAACTGCATCAAGAAGTTAAGCAAACTATGTCATTCTTAGAAATCACTCGTTTTATGAATTATCCCCATAGGGTGTTATCGTGAATAAAACCCATCAAGATGCAAAGACCAACTACACCCAAGAAGAAATACAACCAATAGACAACATGTCGGATGGTGTCTTTTGCCATCTCTATCGGCATTTCACCATTGCGACCTACAACAACTGCATGGCCATTTAGCCATTCCCCATCTCATAATTGTGACGGAAAAACAAATGACGTAGTCATGATTTTGGGTGTGTTGCCAGTGGTCGTTGAGGAGATTGCTCGGCAGGGCATGACCGAACAAACAAACACCCGCAAAGAATTCCTTTCATGACTACGAACAAACACAAATTCAACACTACAAAGAATATGCATGACCACATTAGGAACTTGAGTATGATTCCTTGTACGCGTCGGTATATATGGAGTATACCGAACACCCCCATGTCGGTGTTTTTCGTCATCCACTCCAAGTGGCAATGAGCCCATAACGATCTAGGAACATCTGGCTCCTCCATTTTTTGGGACACACGTGACGATTTCTTTTCTCGCATTAGCTCTTGTTCTTTTTCGTAGCGAGAGCAGTCCCTTTGCTCCTCGAGGGCTTATGGACATGGGAGCCCTCAACATTCTTCTTCTTGAAAATTTTCTTGCCCCCACCGCCTACAAACAAAGCACCGACACTAAGATAGGTCCCTTGTCCTTCAACCTTCAAAAAAGGACACCAGATGTTACCCCGATCGGTGCCGACACTTGTTTCGCCTCATACACCTCCGTCATCATCTCGTCGCAGCGCTTCTTCGGCTCAAGCTTGTTGGACCTGGACACTGGCAGTTTGAACAGTGTAGGCATTGGAGTAGGCTCTTCCTCTACTGGCTCAATGAAGAAACTCACAGAGGGAGAGAGGCGAGAGGAAGCTCGTGGGCTTCAACACGATGAGGAGGATATGGAAGGCCACGCCAAGCGAGATAGCACATTGGCGCTTTTATAGAAAACGCGGGGAGGGCGACCGACGCTGCACGTCCCATCCATGTTAGCTGGTCAAATCAGTGACAACCAGAGTCCTGGCAGGCCAAGCCCCTCTGCGTCTAGGCAGGACAGCCCCTACACGTCCAGCCAGACTGTAGCGACCCGACCTCAAATGGTCAAGCCTCTGTGTATCCGTGCCATCCCTAGATCGGTATGCTAGGACACACAGTACATCAATGTATATATCAAAGTGCAATCACATGTATAAATAACGTAAAACAGATATATACCTCGTAAGTCTCAGCGGAAACAAACAATCGGGTGTGGAGTCCCATCAACACCATCGGCAGGTTGAGTGTAGACCGTAACCCTGTATCGTAACTCTTACTCGTCGATGAAAATATCTACAACATGAGAGGTTGCAGCCGTGTAGGTCAGTACATTGAATGTACCGGCAAGATCACTGTAAGAAAAATAGATGATAAACTATACTATATGCAATATGGCTCTGTGGCTCTGTATTTGAGTTTTGTTTGCCTAAAAGCTGGTTTTCTTTTCCCTACATCAAAGGAATATCAGGAGTCTGTACTACGGAGTTTTCTATCGTGACATGGTTCCGCCAACCGATGTCTCATAGCCCAAAATCATCATAAGTTGCCCACAATTAAGTTATCAGTCCGGTGTTGAGAGTTCCGAGATAGATCCAAGTCCAGAGGCTCAAATTGTCCGTAACGGGGGACACGGCTAATCGATTAGGTTTTAACCCTCTGCAGAGGTTTGTACACTTTACCCGCAATATTCAATCCCTCTTTTTATGTTCTCGCACTTCAGGGTGTTTGAGAACAAGATGACCAAAACATGATCTTCCGAAGAGTTCCTCTCACATTAACTTTATTGATTCATGAATTCATTACAATATCTGAGACTCCCATTACATAAATTCAACTCCATATCCTTATGAAAATAAATGCTTCCTACTACACTTATTACCAATATGAAAATTCCAACTACTCAGCTTCAGCTTTCATCTTGTTGGGACATTTAGTAGCATAATGTCCTACTTTTTTTCTTGCAGCGAAAACAGACAACTTCCGATAAGTCCTTGGGCTTCTTGGGGATGGTGTCTGCTTTTTGGGTTCTTGGTTCCTTCTTTGGCTTGTTCTCCGGACACATACTGCCATAGTGACCTAAGGTCTTGCACTTGAAACATGGGATAGAACTCAGGTCTTTTTCTGCAGAAATTGGGTTGTTCTGGGGATGCCTTCGTTTTCTCTTCCTGGATTTCTCCATAATGATCGGAGCTTCTATTTCTCGAGGGTCAAACTTCACTTCTATTGTCGGGAAGTCTCCGAGATACTCTCAGCTTTCCTTCGTGCAATACTCTGAAAAATGTCCTTCTCCACATGAATAGCAGGCTTGGGCGAAAAATCTATTTAGGCCTTCACCATCAGGGTCCTGAATAACTTCCTTCATCGCAGGTTCTTCTAAATTTTCCCAGAGGGTTTCTTTAACGGCTTCTTTCTGCTGCTTGGTAATCTCTTGTACCTTCGGGTAAATATGACACTGGGCAGGGTAGTGTGTAGTCCCTTCACACAAGAAACAAGTCACCTGCCTAGTGGGGCATTCTTCCGTTGGGTGATTTTCCTCACAATGAGGGCATCCATCCTTGTGTTCTTCATGGGTGTGGCCTATTTCTCCGCAAATCTTGCAGGCACAAGATTTCTTCATCAGTTCACAGTGCTTCCGGATGAGACGTGATCTCAACAGAGTCTTCTTGAATTCCTCCCAAGTTCTTGCTCCATTACATCCTTGTATGGCTTGATGCATTTTCCACCAGGTTGCAGCACTTTTTGTAAAGTACCGAAGAGCGTATTGAACCTCATACTTGCTTCCAATCAAGTTGTTCCTGAAGTGATCCTCCATATTCTGAATCCATAGTTCTACCTCCCGTTGAGTCATCGGTCCAGAGAATACTAGTCCTTCTTCCTCCCTCATCTATTGGGTCCAAGGCTTTGGGGTGAGATAAGAGAGATAGAGATAGATACACACAACACAAACAATAATTTTGAAGAAACAAGTTTTGTTTTGTGGCTGTCGGAAAAACATCAAACAAAGGACATCTCACAAATCTTCGCATCTAACGTAAGTATATAACATGGGTTTGGTCTTCTAAAGGTCAAATAAATCTTTAGAGTCTTCAAATTCTTCAAGTCTTCGGAGTCTTCAACTCTTGTAGCTTCAACCTTTCTAATGCATGGTGAAATCCTCTTTACTCTGAAGTGGCCATCAATTGTCCGATATCTTGTACTTCTTGGAGTGACTTCAGTTGATTCCTCCATGTTGTCAAAACGGAAAAGGGTATACTTCGGCTATTGGAGGTAAGAGGGACTACTTGATAAAATCAGAAAAGACGAGAAGTAAGAGTCTTTTTGAAAATAATGTTTTACAGCTATCCTATCCTAGGGGCTTTCCGATTTCTAGGGTCACGTCCTAGAGTCAACATGTGCTCTGATACCATCTCTGTAGCGACCCGACCACAAACGGTCAAGCCTCTGTGCATCCGTGCCATCCCTGGATCGGTATGCTGGCACACACAGTACATCAATATATATATCAAAGTGCAATCACATGTATAAATAACGTAAAACATATATATACCTCATAAGTCTCAGCGGAAACAAACAATCGGGTGTGGACTCCCATGAACGCCATCAGCACGTTGAGTGTAGACCGTAACCCTGTATCGTAACTCTTACTCATCAAAGAAAATATCTGCAACATGAGACGTTGCAGCCGTGTAGGTCAGTACATTGAATGTACCGGCAAGATCACTGTAAGAAAAATAGATGATAAACTATACTATATGCAATATGGCTCTGTGGCTCTGTATCTGAGTTTTGTTTGCGTAAAAGCTAGTTTTATTTTCCCTACATCAAAGGAATATCAGGAGTCTGTACTACGGAGTTTTCTATCGTGTCATGGTTCCGCCAACCGATGTCTCATAGCCCAAATTGATCATAAGTTCCCCACAATTAAGTTATCAGTCCGGTGTTGAGATTTTCGAGATAGATCCAAGTCCAGAGGCTCAAATTGTCCGTAACCGGGGACACGGCTAATCGATTATGTTTTGACCCTCTGCAGAGGTTTGTACACTTTACCCGCAAGATTCGATCCCTCTTTTATGTTCTCGCACTTCAGGGTGTTTGAGAACAAGATGACCGAAACATGGTCTTCCGAAGAGTTCCTCTCACCACTGTCCAGTGCTCATCCAATTTTATCATAGTTCTACATCTGCGAGCACCATCCCAGCCAGAGTCACCACTAAGGTCAACCAAGCCAGAGGCCATAGTGCCATACTGTTGCACAGGTAAGCTTCCGGGCATTAAGTATTCTTCCGTCTCTTTGAGCCTGGGTTGAGCTTTCCGCATGATATCGCGGCACTTCTCCGGAATCACTGAGTACTGGACGCACCAATGTACCCTTCTTAACCATTCTTGACCCAGAGGTATATTGAATTCTTGTCTTGAAGTCTTGGCCTTGAAGATGCAGTCCTTGCAGATGCCATCATGTTGTTGCCGTCATTGACGTAGAGTTCTTCATACTCACACCACAAGAATTCAATATAACTACTGGAGGGATTTTTTTGCAAAGGTGACACTAAATGCAATAAAAACATAGGTATGAAAAGCATGGTCAAAGTGAACTTGCCTGGTAAGTTGATGAAGGTAATAGCGCTCTCGAAAATAACTTGATATTATTCGTCACTCCGGTGAAAATCTATATTAACATACATAGCATTCATATAAGAAAACAATTCTAGCACTCAAAAATAACAACTAAGTCAACAAAGAAAATGCAATAATAAACTCAAATGAACTCCAAAGAAATTTCAAGTAAAACCACAAAGAAAACTACTAAGGAAAGTCTATGACTTTACTACAAACACCTAACATAGTTTTGCCATAAGTAAAATCTTAATAGCAATTAAAACACTAAACTAATAAGTTAACAGAAAATAAAATGTAAAACAACTAAGTTAACAGAAAATATTTTTCATAAAATTTTATTTGCAAAAAGAAATAAATATAAAGCTTTTATGAAACACTAACTATGACCTAAACAAGTTTTCATACAAAACTAAATAAAATAAATTTTTAAAATAAAAATAAATTTTTCTTTGGTTGACTAACAGAAACAAAACTAAATTTGTCAAAAGTGACAAAAAGAAATAATTTAAAACTAATAAAAACAATAAAGAAAAGACTAAAACAATACTATTTTGCTAAAAACCTACTTTAAAATAAACTAAAAATAAATCACTATATTCTACTAGATAGGAAAAAGTCCTAGTGACCAGGAGCAAAAAGAATCAACATAAAATATATTTTCAAACTCAAGTTATGGCGAAAATAGTGTTTGAAGCAAATTCATGCAAATTCAAATTAAAACTACTCAAAATTGAAATCCAAGTGCACTAACAGAAGCCTGTAATGCAAGAAGAATCACTAAATTTGGACTTAAAACCTAAAAGATATAAGGAATCTAAAACAGAAACTATTTCTGTTTAAAAAAACAGAAACGAAAATAAACTATAAAAAACGGACAGGTGCTACGCGTCGGGCTGCTACTGGGCCTAGAGGATGTGAGATCCGATGTATAATCGCTCGGCCGTAGATTAAAAGAAACGCATACGGGCGAAAAAAAACGAAAAGAAAACCAATCGGCTAAACCGATCTGGACTAAACCGTAAAACAAACCGTAAGCTAAACCGATCTAGTAAAAAACCTAACTGTTCGATGTAATCTAATCATGACCGTATAATCTAGATCGGACGGATGAGGAGAGAGAGAGAGAGAGAGCTCACGGCGGTGGTGGTCGACGGCGAACGCGTCGGGCGTAGACGGTGGCGGCGCTCCGTTGATCTTCGGCCTCGGTAGGGTGGCCAGGGAGATGAAGCAGGCGACGAGGAGTCCAACGGTGGTCGTGGCGTCGGTGGAGGTGGTCGGAGACGGTCGGCAGCGAGCTCGAGGCGGCGGTGGCATTCGGGTGGTCGGCGTTGCCGGCGTTCCGAGGGCGCAGGAGCTCGGGCGTGTGCTCGGGGAGGTGCGATGGACGGGATTGAGGCGATTGGTCGAGGTGGTGGGGCTCGGGGGTGATTGAGAGAGTGGCCAGGGCGGCAATGGCACCGTGGCGGAGGCGGAGCTCTGGCGAGCAATAGGCAGCGAGGGAGAGGGGTTCGGGGCATCTTTAGGGGCAGAACGGAGATGAGAGGGGTGTATAAATAGAGGGGAGGCCGACTTGGGAGAGGGGGCGAATCGGGGAGAGTATCCCGCGATCTCCAGGATACGGCTGCGGTTGAGCGAGGTCGGGCGTGGCCGTGGCTTGGCGTGAGGAGGAAGAAGACGGCGGGGTCCACCGGTCAGCGGGGGAGGCAGGCGAGCGAGGGAGCGGCGGGCGGTGCGAAGGGGTTTCGGGCGCGGGTGAGCTGCTGGGCCAGCCTGGCGCGTAGGTGGGCCGAGGGAGAGAGAGAGAGAGTTGGGCCTCGGTGGCTTCAGCCTATTTGGTTTTTTTTGAAGATAGCAGAGAAGATTAAAAGCAAGAAATAAAGTAAAATATAAATATAATATATACATATTATATAGCAAAACATTTAGAAAAAGATTTACTACAACATGAACTATTTTTCAAGTTCAAATAAAATCCTCCAAAATTCACAAAAGTCATACAGTGCTGCTAAATCACTAAAACATAAGAAAAATCATTTTTAGAATACAAAAATGATTTTAAATTTATTTTTCTGCCGTAGGGAATCATTTTAGCCTAATTTCCATATATTTAGTTTTTGGAGAAAAATATTTTGAATAAAACCCAAATAACTCAAAATTAAAAGTGGGTTTCAAAATACGTTCAAAGGGACTTTCAATAAACTTCCAACTCATATTTCTTAAAATTTGAAGAAGTCATTTTATCTTCTCTCATGAAAATCATTGAGTTGCATAAAGTTTCTGAATTTGAAATATTTTCGAATGGAATTCAAATCTTTTCAAAACCCTTTTCATTTATTCATATGGAAGAAGTCGTATCATCTTCACTCTAGGGTTTTGTGATAAAATGGATTTGAATTCATGGATCTCAAAATGCAACGATGAAAGTTTTAGGAAAGTCCTTTTATTCCCTCTCATTCAACTTTCAAAAAGTTTCAAATTCCACCCAATTTCACACAATCAGTCACACAACAATCAAACAAACAATCATAAATATTTATTTAATATAACATTCCAAAATTTAGAATTTTGGGATGTTACAAACCTACCACACTTAAAATGAATCTCGTCCTCGAGATTCGAAGAGGCTAGAAAAAAGTTTAGGGTTGGAGGGTCATCTTGAAATTCCATTGAGTGTCACAACGGTCCTGTGGTTCTACCACCCTTAGAAGCATGGTTATGGTTCCAACAAAACTGATGTACTCCTTCCTTTTTGATTAGAAATGTCGGTCTTCTCAGATCTTTAGGATAACTCCTACACTAGGGCTCTTCTGGTAGGGGCATAACCTTTTCCTCCAATCTTTCAGTCCTTTCATTCATGGTGAGTTTCGTCCGAGACTGGGTCTTCTTAGCTGACCGGTCTGTCGCCAATGCTAAACAACTATCGGAACCTCATGGTGGTCATCCATTAATGGTTTTTACTGCAGAAAATTGGTCTGGGTTGAATCTCACCGTATATCTTACGATTGGCAATGGTTGCCTGTACATGGATCAACCGTCCTACCATTCTAGGATTAAAACAAGGTTTTGACATCGTCGTCACTCTACTATGGGTAAGTCACTCCAAATTTACCATCCCTAATAGCAAGAGCGAATGATAAGAGTAAGTCGGTATGGTGATCAATTCATTCCGCACCCAGATCATTACCATATATAAGGTTTAGCGAATCTCGCATTTCTAACACTCGGGCATTCTCACAAGCATTGCAGAATTTCTCTTGTCGACGAACCGAGTTCGGATATATCCATAGGTTCTGCAAGCTGAACAAAACATCTATCGTTCTTCACAACTCTCGGGTTTTCGTGACCCCCGTAAGGAACGTCTGCTGAACAAATCACAGTTTTCTTCCAAAATTTCTTCCTCCAGGGAGTACTTGATCCTTATTAATTCTTGAGCCTATGGGTTATGGTCCACTTCAATACTTGCACCACTGTAACTCATCATTTCGAGTTATATTGTTCCATATTCCAACATTATATCTCCTTTAAATCCAACGTTAGTTCATTCCTTCATACTCTCGAGGTAATCAATATATGAAATAAAATCTTTAAACTTAATTCATCCAACTCCACTCTGTGGGATACATTTTTCCTTACCATTGGTCAGGTGTTCTCACAGGGTTCTACCACCCTTAAAATGAAATGAACAATTTCATCCATAGACCATATTTCTCATATCCTCGAAAATGGTCAAACTCCTTGTTCATAGGGTAACAACTCATAAAATTCAACGTATGAAATCATGACACATTAACTTTATTGAGTCATGAAGTCATTACAATATCAGAGACTCCCATTACATAAATTCAACTCCATATCCATATGAAAATAAATGCTTCCTACTACACTTATTACCAATATCAAAATTCCAACTACTCAGCTTTAGCTTTAATCTTGTTGGGACATTTAGTAGCATAATGTCCTACTTTCTTGCAGCGAAAATAGATAACTTCCGATAAGTCCTTGGGCTTCTTGGGGATGGTGTCTGCTTTTTGGGTTCTTGGTTCCTTCTCTGGCTTCTTCTCCGGACACATACTGCCATAGTGACCTAAGGTCTTGCACTTGAAACATGGGATAGAACTCAGGTCTTTTTCTGCAGAAATTAGGTTGTTCTGGGGATTCCTTCATTTTCTCTTCCTGGATTTCTCCATAATGATCGGAGCTTCTATTTCTCGAGGGTCAAACTTCACTTCTATTGTCGGGAAGTCTCCGAGATACTCTCGGCATTCCTTCGTGCAATACTCCGAAAAATGTCCATCTTCTCCACATGAATAGCAGGCTTGGGCGAAAAATCTGTTTAGGCCTTCACCATCAGGGTCTTGAATAACTTCCTTCATCGCAGGTTCTTCTGAATTTTCCCTGAGGGTTTCTTTCATGGCTTCTTTCTGCTGCTTGGTAATCTCTTGTACCTTCGGGTAAATATGACACTGAGCAGGGTAGTGCATAGTCCCTTCACACAAGAAACAAGTCACCTGCCTAGTGGGGCATTCTTCGGCTGGGTGATTTTCCTCACAATGAGGGCATCCATCCTTGTGTTCTTCATGGGTGTGTCCTATTTCTCCGCAAATCTTGCAAGCACAAGATTTCTTCAACAGGTCACAGTGCTTCCGGATGAGACGTGATCTCAACATAGTCTTCTTGAATTCCTCCCAAGTTCTTGCTCCATTACATCCTTTTATGGCTTGATGCATTTTCCACCAGGTTGCAGCACTTTTTGTAAAGTACCGAAGAGCGTATTGAACCTCATACTTGCTTCCAATCAAGTTGTTCCTGAAGTGATCCTCCATATTTTGAATCCATAGTTCTACCTCCCGTTGAGTCATCGGTCCAGAGAATACTAGTCCTTCTTCCTCCCTCATCTATTGGATCCAAGGCTTTGGGGAGAGATAAGAGAGATAGAGATAGATACACACAACACAAACAACAATTTTGAAGAAACGAGTTTTGTTTTGTGGCTGACGGAAAAACATCAAACAAAGGACAGCTCACAAATCGGCGCATCTAATGTAAGTATATAATAGGGGTTTGGTTTTCTAAAGGTTAAATAAATCTTCACAGTCTTCAAATTCTTCAAGTCTTCGGAGTCTTCAACTATTGTAGCTTCAACTCTTCTAATGCATGGTGAAATCCTCTTTACTCTGAAGGGGCCATCCATTGTCCGATATCTTGTACTTCTTGGAGTGAATTCAGTTGATTCCTCCGTGTGGTCAAAAGGGAAAAGGGTATACTCCGTCTATTGGAGGTAAGAGGGACTACTTGATAAAATCAGAAAATATGAGAAGAAAGAGTCTTTTTGAAAATAAAGTTTTACAGCTATCCTATCCTAGGGGCTTTCCGATTCCTAGGGTCACGTCCTAGAGTCAACTTTGTTGGGGAACGTAGTAATTTCAAAAAATTTCCTATGCACACGCAAGATCATGGTGATGCATAGCAATGAGAGGGGAGAGTGTTGTCCACGTACCCTCGTAGACCGAAAGCGGAAGCGTTAGCACAACGCGGTTGATGTAGTCGTACGTCTTCACGATCCGACCGATCAAGTACCGAACGCACGGCACCTCCGCGTTCAGCACACGTTCAGCCCGATGACGTCCCTCGAACTCAGATCCAGCCGAGTGTTGAGGGAGAGTTTCGTCAGCACGACGGCGTGGTGACGATGATGATGTTCTACCGACGCAGGGCTTCGCCTAAGCACCGCTACAGTATTATCGAGGTGGACTATGGTGGAGGGGGGCACTAGCCGCCTCTCCTCTTCTCCACTAAGGCCCACTATGGCCCATTAAGCCCCCCGGGGGTTCCGGTAACCCCTCGGTACTACGGTAAAATCCCGATTTCACCCGGAACACTTCCGATATCCAAATATAGGCTTCCAATATATCAATCTTCAGATCTTGACCATTTCGAGACTCCTCGTCATGTCCGTTATCACATCCGGGACTCCGAACAACCTTCGGTACATCAAAACTCATCAACTTCATAATATAACTGTCATCGAAACTTTAAGCGTGCGGACTCTACGGGTTCGAGAATTATGTAGACATGACCGAGACACGTCTCCGGTCAATAACCAATAGCGAAACCTGGATGCTCATATTGGTTCCCACATATTCTACGAAGATCTTTATCGGTCATACCGCATAACAACATACGTTGTTCCCTTTGTCATCGGTATGTTACTTGCCTGAGATTCGATCGTCGGTATCTCAATACCTAATTCAATCTCATTACCGGCAAGTCTCTTTACTCGTTCCGTAATACATCATCCCACAACTAACTCATTAGTTGCAATGCTTGCAAGGCTTAAGTGATGGGCATTACCGAGTGGGCCCAGAGATACCTCTCCGACAATCGGAGTGACAAATCCTAATCTCGAAATACGCCAACCCACCAAGTACCTTCGGAGACACCTGTAGAGCACCTTTATAATCACCCAGTTACGTTGTGACGTTTGGTAGCACACAAAGTGTTCCTCCGGTAAACGGGAGTTGCATAATCTCATAGTCATAGGAACATGTATAAGTCATGAAGAAAGCAATAGCAACATACTAAACGATCGAGTGCCAAGCTAACGGAATGGGTCAAGTAATCACATCATTCTCCTAATGATGTGATCCCGTTAATCAAATGACAACTCATGTCTATGGCTAGGAAACATAACCATCTTTGATCAACGAGCTAGTCAAGTAGAGGCATACTAGTGACACTCTGTTTGTCTATGTATTCACACAAGTATTACGTTTCCGGTTAATACAATTCTAGCATGAATAATAAACATTTATCATGATATAAGGAAATAAATAATAACTTTATTATTGCCTCTAGGGCATATTTCCTTCAGTCTCCCACTTGCACTAGAGTCAATAATCTAGATTACACAGTAATGATTCTAACACCCATGGAGTCTTGGTGCTTATCATGTTTTGCTCGTGGAAGAGGCTTAGTCAACGGGTCTGCAACATTCAGATCCGTATGTATCTTGCAAATTTCTATGTCTCCCACCTAGACTAGATACTGGATGGAATTGAAGTGTCTCTTGATGTGCTTGGTTCTCTTGTGAAATCTGGATTCCTTCGCCAAGGCAATTGCACCAGTATTGTCACAAAAGATTTTCATTGGACCTGATGCACTAGGTATGACACCTAGATCGGATATGAACTCCATCCAAACTCCTTCATTTGTTGCTTCCGAAGCAGCTATGTACTCCGCTTCACACGTAGATCCTGCCATGACGCTTTGTTTAGAACTGCACCAACTGACAGCTCCATCGTTCAATGTAAACACGTATCCGGTTTGCGATTTAGAATCGTCCGGATCAGTGTCAAAGCTTGCATCAACGTAACCATTTACAATGAGCTCTTTGTCACCTCCATAAACAAGAAACATATCCTTAGTCCTTTTCAGGTATTTCAGGATGTTCTTGACTGTTGTCCAGTGATCCACTCCTGGATTACTTTGGTACCTCCCTGCTAAACTTATAGCAAGGCACACATCAGGTCTGGTACACAGCATTGCATACATGATAGAGCCTATGGCTGAAGCATAGGGAACATCTTTCATCTTCTCTCTATCTTCTGCAGTGGTCGGGCATTGAGTCTTACTCAACTTCACACCTTGTAACACAGGCAAGAACCCTTTCTTTGCTTGATCCATTTTGAACTTCTTCAAAACTTTGTCAAGGTATGTGCTATGTGAAAGTCCAATTAAGCGTCTTAATCTATCTCTATAGATCTTGATGCCCAATATATAGGCAGCTTCACCGAGGTCCTTCATTGAAAAACTCTTATTCAAGTATCCCTTTATGCTATCCAGAAATTCTATATCATTTCCAATCAATAATATGTCATCCACATATAATATCAGAAATGCTACAGAGCTCCCACTCACTTTCTTGTAAATACATGCTTCTCCAAAAGTTTGTACAAAACCAAATGCTTTGATCACACTATCAAAGCGTTTATTCCAACTCTGAGAGGCTTGCACCAGTCCATAAATGGATCACTGGAGCTTGCACACTTTGTTAGCTCCCTTTGGATCGACAAAACCTTCCAGTTGCATCACATACAACTCTTCTTCCAGAAATCCATTCAGGAATGCAGTTTTTACATCCATTTGCCAAATTTCATAATCATAAAATGCGGCAATTGCTAACATGATTCGGACAGACTTAACCATCGCTATGGGTGAGAAGGTCTTATCGTAGTCAATCCCTTGAACTTGTCGAAAAACTTTCGCAACAAGTCGAGCTTTATAGACAGTAACATTACCGTCAGCGTCAGTCTTCTTCTTGAAGATCCATTTATTCTCAATGGCTTGCCGATCATAGGGCAAGTCAACCAAAGTCCACACTTTGTTTTCATACATGGATCCCATCTCAGATTTCATGGCCTCAAGCCATTTTGCAGAATCCGGGCTCACCATCGCTTCTTCATAGTTCGTAGGTTCGTCATGGTCTAGTAACATAACCTCCAAAACAGGATTACCGTACCACTCTGGTGCGGATCTTACTCTGGTTAACCTACGAGGTTCAGTAACAACTTGATCTGAAGTTCCATGTTCATCATCATTAACTTCCTCACTAATTGGTATAGACGTCACAGAAACCGGTTTCTGTGATGAATTACTTTCCAATAAGGGAGCAGGTATGGTTACCTCATCAAGTTCTACTTTCCTCCCACTCACTTCTTTCGAGAGAAACTCCTTCTCTAGAAAGGATCCATTCTTGGCAACGAATGTCTTGCCTTCGGATCTGTGATAGAAGGTGTACCCAACAGTCTCCTTTGGGTATCCTATGAAGACACATTTCTCCGATTTGGGTTCGAGCTTATCAGGTTGAAGGTTTTTCACATAAGCATCGCAGCCCCAAACTTTAAGAAACGACAACTTTGGTTTCTTGCCAAACCATAGTTCATAAGGCGTCGTCTCAATGGATTTCGATGGTGCCCTATTTAACGTGAATGCAGCCGTCTCTAAAGCATAAGCCCAAAATGATAGCGGTAAATCAGTAAGAGACATCATAGATCGCACCATATCTAGTAAAGTACGATTACGACGTTCAGACACACCATTACGCTGCGGTGTTCCGGGTGGCGTGTGTTGCGAAACTATTCCGCATTGTTTCAAATGTAGACCAAACTCGTAACTCAAATATTCTCCTCCACGATCGGATCGTAGAAACTTTATTTTCTTGTTACGATGATTTTCAACTTCACTCTGAAATTATTTGAACTTTTCAAATGTTTCAGACTTATGTTTCATTAAGTAGATATACCCATATCTGCTTAAATCATCTGTGAAGGTGAGAAAATAACGATACCCGCCGCGAGCCTCAATATTCATTGGTCCACATACATCAGTATGTATGATCTCCAATAAATCAGTTGCTCGCTCCATAGTTCCGGAGAACGGCGTTTTAGTCATCTTGCCCATGAGGCACGGTTCGTAAGTACCAAGTGATTCATAATCAAGTGGTTCCAAAAGTCCATCGGTATGGAGTTTCTTCATGCGCTTTACACCAATATGACCCAAACGGCAGTGCCACAAATAAGTTGCACTATCATTATCAACTCTGCATATTTTGGCTTCAACATTATGAATATGTGTATCACTACTATCGAGATTCATCAAAAATAGACCACTCTTCAAGGGTGCATGACCATAAAAGATATTACTCATATAAATAGAACGACCATTATTCTGTGATTTAAATGAATAAACGTCTCGCATCAAACAAGATCCAGATATAATGTTCATGCTCAATGCTGGCACCAAATAACAATTATTTAGGTCTAATACTAATCCCGAAGGCAGATGTAGAGGTAGCGTGCCGACGGCGATCACATCGACTTTGGAACCGTTTCCCACGCGCTTCGTCACCTCGTCCTTGGCCAGTGTTCGCTTAATCCATAGTCCCTGATTTGAGTTGCAAATATTAGCAACAGAACCAGTATCAAATACCCAGGTGCTACTACGAGCTCTGGTAAGGTACACATCAATAACATGTATATCACATATACCTTTGTTCACCTTGCCATCCTTCTTATATCCGCCAAATACTTGGGGCAGTTCCGCTTCCAGTGACCAGTCTGCTTGCAATAGAAGCACTCAGTCTCAGGCTTAGGTCCAGACTTGGGTTTCTTCTCTTGAGCAGCAACTTGCTTGCTGTTCTTCTTGAAGTTCCCCTTCTTCTTTCCTTTGCCCTTTTTCTTGAAACTGGTGGTCTTATTAACCATCAACTTGATGCTCCTTCTTGATTTCTACTTCCACAACTTTTAGCATTGCGAACAGCTCGGGAATCGACTTATCCATCCCTTGCATGTTATAGTTCATCACGAAGCTCTTGTAGCATGTTGGCAGTGATTGAAGAATTCTATCAATGACGCTATCATCTGGAAGATTAACTCCTAGTTGAATCAAGTGATTGTTATACCCAGACGTTCTGAGTATATGCTCACTGACAGAACTATTCTCCTCCATCTTGCAGTTGTAGAACTTATTGGAGACTTCATATCTCTCAATCCGGGCATTTGCTTGAAATATTAACTTCAACTCCTGGAACATCTCATATGCTCCATGACGTTCAAAACGAAGTTGAATTCCCGGTTCTAAGCCGTAAAGCATGGCACACTGAACTATCGAGTAGTCATCAGCTTTGCTCTGCCAGACATTCATAACATCTGGTGTTGCTCCTGCAGCAGGTTTGGCACCTAGCGGTGCTTCCAGGACGTAATTCTTCTTTGCAGCAATGAGGATAATCCTCAAGTTACGGACCCAGTCCGTGTAATTGCTACCATCATCTTTCCACTTTGCTTTCTCAAGGAACGCATTAAAATTCAATGGAACAACAGCACGGGCCATCTATCTACAATCAACATAGAGAAGCAAGATACTATCAGGTACTAAGTTCAAGATAAATTTAAGTTCAATTAATCATATTACTTAAGAACTCCCACTTAGATAGACATCCCTCTAATCCTCTAAGTGATCACGTGATCCATATCAACTAAACCATAACCGATCATCACGTGAAATGGAGTAGCTTTCAATGGTGAACATCACTATGTTGATCATATCTACTATATGATTCACGCTCGACCTTTCGGTCTCAGTGTTCCGAGGCCATATCTGCATATGCTAGGCTCGTCAAGTTTAACCTGAGTATTCTGCGTGTGTAAAACTAGCTTGCACCCATTCTAGATGGACGTAGAGCTTATCACACCCGATCATCACGTGGTGTCTAGGCACGACGAACTTTGGCAACGGTGCATACTCAGCGAGAACACTTTTATCTTGAAATTTAGTGAGAGATCATCTTATAATGCTACCGTCAATCAAAGCAATATAAGATGCATAAAAGATAGACATCACATGCAATCAATATAAGTGATATGATATGGCCATCATCATCTTGTGCTTGTGATCTCCATCTCCGAAGCACCGTCATGATCACCATCGTCACCGGCGCAACACCTTGATCTCCATCGTAGCATCATTGTCGTCTCACCAATCTTATGATTCTACGACTATCGCTACCGGTTAGTGATAAAGTAAAGCATTACAGGGCGATTGCATTGCATACAATAAAGCGACAACCATATGGCTCCTGCCAGTTGCCGATAACTCGGTTACAAAACATGATCATCTCATACAATAAAATTTAGCATCATGCTTTGACCATATCACATCACAACATGCCCTGCAAAAACAAGTTAGACGTCCTCTATTTTGTTGTTGCAAGTTTTACGTGGCTGCCACGGGCTGAGCAAGAACCGTTCTTACCTACGCATCAAAACCACAATGATAGTTTGTCAAGTTGGTGTTGTTTTAATCTTTGCAAGGACCGGGCGTAGCCACACTCGGTTCAACTAAAGTTGGAGAAACTGACACCCGCCAGCCACCTGTGAGCAAAGCACGTCGGTAGAACCAGTCTCGCGTAAGCGTACGCGTAATGTCGGTCCGGGCCGCTTCATCCAACAATACCGCCGAACCAAAGTATGATATGCTGGTAAGCGGTATGACTTATATCGCCCACAACTCACTTGTGTTCTACTCGTGCATATGACATCTACGCATAAAACCTATCTCGGATGCCACTGTTGGGGAACGTAGTAATTTCAAAAAAATTCCCGCGCACACGCAAGATCATGGTGATGCATAGCAACAAGAGGGGAGAGTGTTGTCCACGTACCCTCGTAGACCGAAAGCGGAAGCGTTAGCACAACGCGGTTGATGTAGTCGTACGTCTTCACGATTCGACCGATCAACTACCGAACGCACGGCACCTCCGAGTTCAGTACACGTTCAGCCCGATGACGTCCCTCGAACTCCGATCCAGCCGAGTGTTGAGGGAGAGTTTCGTCAGCACGACGGCGTGGTGACGATGATGATGTTCTACCGACGCAGGGCTTCGCCTAAGAACTGCTACAGTATTATCGAGGTGGACTATGGTGGAGGGGGGCACCGCACACGGCTAACAGATCAAATCAATTGTTGTGTCTTTGGGGTGCCCCCTGCCCCCGTATATAAAGGAGCAAGGGGGGAGGTGCGGCCGGCCAGGAGGAGGCACGCCAGGAGGAGTCCTACTCCCACCGGCAGTAGGACTCCCTCCCTTCCTTGTTGGATTAGGAGAAGGGGGAAAGAGGAGGGAGAGAGGAAGGAAAGGGGGCGGGGCGCCGCCCCACTCTCCTTGTCCTATTCGGACTAGAGGGGGAGGGGCGCGCGGCCCTGCCCTAGCCGCCTCTCCTCTTCTCCACTAAGGCCCACTATGGCCCATTAAGCGCCCCCCCCCGGGGGGGGGGGGGGTTCCGGTAACCCCTCGGTACTTCGGTAAAACCCCGATTTCACCCGGAACACTTCCGATATCCAAATATAGGCTTCCAATATATCAATCTTCATGTCTTGACCATTTCGAGACTCCTCGTCATGTCCGTGATGACATCCGGGACTCCAAACAACCTTCGGTACATCAAAACTCATAAACTTCGTAATATAACTGTCATCGAAACTTTAAGCGTGCGGACCCTACGGGTTCGAGAACTGTGTAGACATGACCGAGACACGTCTCCGGTCAATAACCAATAGCGGAACATGGATGCTCATATTGGCTCCCACATATTCTATGAAGATCTTTATCGGTCAGACCGCATAACAACATACGTTGTTCCCTTTGTCATCGGATTGTTACTTGCCCGAGATTCGATCGTCGGTATCTCAAGACCTAGTTCAATCTCGTTACCGGCAAGTCTCTTTACTCGTTCCGTAATACATCATCCCGCAACTAACTCATTAGTTGCAATGCTTGCAAGGCTTAAGTGATGTGCATTACCGAGTGGGCCGAGAGATACCTCTCCGACAATCGGAGTGACAAATCCTAATCTCGAAATACGCCAACCCACCAAGTACCTTCAGAGACACATGTAGAGCACCTTTATAATCACCGAGTTATGTTGTGACGTTTGGTAGCACACAAAGTGTTCCTCCGGTAAATGGGAGTTGCATAATCTCATAGTCATAGGAACATGTATAAGTCATGAAGAAAGCAATAGCAACATACTAAACGATCGAGTGCTAAGCTAACAGAATGTGTCAAGTCAATCACATCATTCTCCTAATGATGTGATCCCGTTAATCAAATGACAACTCATGTCTATGGCTAGGAAACATAACCATCTTTGATCAATGAGCTAGTCAAGTTGAGGCATACTAGTGACACTCTGTTTGTCTATGTATTCACACAAGTATTACGTTTCCAGTTAATACAATTCTCGCATGAATAATAAACATTTATCATGATATAAGGAAATAAATAATAACTTTATTATTGCCTCTAGGGCATATTTCCTTCAAACATGTGCTCTGATACCATCTCTGTAGCGACCCGACCTCAAACGGTCAAGCCTCTGTGTATCCGTGCCATCCCTGGATTGGTATGCTGGCACACACTGTACATCGATGTATATATCAAAGTGCAATCACATGTATAAAAAAGGTAAAACAGATATATACCTCGTAAGTCTGAGCGGAAACAAACAATCGGGTGTGGAGTCCCATCAAGGCCATCAGCAGGTTGAGTGTAGACCGTAACCCTGTATCGTAACTCTTACTCGTCGAAGAAAAGATCTGCAACATGAGGCGTTGCAGCCGTGTAGGTCAGTACATTGAATGTACCGGCAAGATCACTGTAAGAAAAATAGATGATAAACTATACTATATGCAATATGGCTCTGTGGCTCTGTATCTGAGTTTTGTTTGCGTAAAAGCTAGTTTTATTTTCCCTACATCAAAGGAATATCAGGAGTCTGTACTACGGTGTTTTCTATCGTGTCATGGTTCCGCCAACCGATGTCTCATAGGCCAAAATCATCATAAGTTGCCCACAATTAAGTTATCAGTCCGGTGTTGTGAGTTCCGAGATAGATCCATGTCTAGAGGCTCAAATTGTCCGTAACCGGGGACACGGCTAATTGATTAGGTTTTAACCCTTTGCAGAGGTTTGTACACTTTACCCGCAAGATTCGATCCCTCTTTTTATGCTCTCGCACTTCAGGGTGTTCGAGAACAAGATGACCGAAACATGGTCTTCCGAAGAGTTCCTCTCACCACTGTCCGGTGCTCATGCAATCCTACCGTAGTTCTACATCTGCTAGGACCATCCCAGCCAGAGTCACCACTAAGGTCAACCAAGCCAGAGCCCATAGTGACATGCGGTTGCACAGGTAAGCTTCCGGGCATGAAGTATTCTTCCGTCTCTTTGAGCCTGGTGGAGCTTTCCGCCTGATATCATGGCGCTTCTCCGGAATCACTGAGTACTGGACGCACCAATGTACCCTTCTTAACCATTCTCCACCCAGAGGTATATTGAATTCTTGTCTTGAAGTCTTGGCCTTGAAGATGCAGTCCTTGCAGATGCCATCATAGAGTTGCCGTCATTGACGTAGAGTTCTTCATACTCACACCACTCCCGAGCACTCATACCAACCCCGTCTACTTTAGCGTAGCATTGAAACTAAACAACGTCCCGGGCTTGGTAACAGGGTGATGGGTTCCTACCTCATGCATTCTACTAAACTACAAGAATTCAATATAACTACTGGAGGGATTTGTTGCAAAGATGAAACTAAATGCAATAAAAACATAGGTATGAAAAGCATGGTCAAAGTGAACTTGCCTGGTAAGTTGATGAAGATAATAGCGCTCTCAAAAATAACTTGATATTATTCGTCACTCCGGTGAAAATCTATATGAACATACATAGCATTCATATAAGCAAACAATTCTAGCACTCAAAAATAACAACTAAGTCAACAAATAAAATGCAATAATAAACTCAAATGAACTCCAAAGAAACTTCAAGTAAAACCACAAAGAAAACTACTAAGGAAAGTCTACGACTTTACTACAAATAGCTAACATAAACTAATAAGTTAACAGAAAATAAAATGTAAAACAACTAAGTTAACAGAAAGTATTTTTCATAAAATTTTATTTTCAAAAAGAAATAAATAAAAAGCTTTTATGAAACACTAACTATGACCTAATCTAGTTTTCATACAAAACTAAATAAAATAAATTTTTAAAATAAAAATAAAATTTTATTTGGTTGGCTAACAGAAACAAAACTAAATTTGTCAAAAGTGACAAAAATAAATAATTTAAAACTAATAAAAACAATAAAGAAAGGACTAAAACAAAACTATAAGCAAAACAGTACTGTTTTGCTAAAAACCTAATTTAAAATAAACTAAAAATAAATCTCTATATTCTACTAGATAGGAAAAAGTCCTAGTGACCAGGAGCAAAAAGAATCAACTTAAAATATATTTTCAAACTCAAGTTCTGGCGAAAATTGTGTTTGAAGAAAATTCATGCAAATTCAAATTAAAACTACTCAAAATTGAAATCCAAGTGCACTAACAGAAGCCTCAAGAAATTTTGAATCTAATTCAAAAAGAATCACTAAATTTGGACTTAAAACCTAAAAGATATAAGCAATCTAAAACAGAAACTATTTCTGTTTATAAAAACAGAAACGAAAATAAACTAAAAAGAATCAGACAGGTGCTACACGTCGGGCTGCTACTTGGCCTAGAGGATCTGCGATCCGATCTATAAATTGCTCGGCCGTAGATTAATAGAAACGCGCACGGGCGAAAAACGAAAAGAAAGCCAATCAGCTAAACCGATCTGGACTAAACCATAAGCTAAACCGATCTAGTAAAAAAAACCTAACTGTTCGATCTAATCTAATCACGGCCGTATAATCTAGATCGGACGGACGAGGAGAGAGAGAGGGAGCTTACCGCGGTGGTGGTCGACGGCGAGCGCGTCGGGCGACGACAGTGGCGGCACTCCGTTGATCTTCGGCCTCGGTAGGGTGGCCAGGGAGATGAAGCAGGCAACGACGAGTCCAACGGTGGTCGTGGCGTCGGTGGAGGTGGTCGGAGACGGTCGGCGGCGAGCTCGAAGCGGCGGCGGCGTTCGGGTGGTCGGCGTTGTCGGCGTTCCGTGGGCGCAGGACTCGGGCGTGTGCTCGGGGAGGTGCGGTGGACGGGGTCGAGGCGATTGGTGGAGGTGGTGGGGCTCGGGGGTGACGGAGAGAGTGGCCAGGGCTACAATGGCGTGGTGGCGGAGGCAGAGCTCCGCCGAGCAATAGGCGGCGAGGGAGAGGGGTTCGGGGCGTCTTTAGGGGCAGAACGGAGATGAGAGGGGTGTATTTATAGAGGGGAGGCCAACTTGGGAGAGGGGTTTTGGGGTTTTGGGCGCGGGTGAGCTACTGGGCCAGCCTCGCGCGTAGGTGGGCCGAGGGGGAGAGAGAGAGAGTTGGGCCTCGGTGGCTTCGGCCTGTTTGGTTTTTTTGAAGATAGCACAGAAGATTAAAAGCAAGAAATAAAGTAAAATATAAATATAATATATACATATTATATATCAAAACGTTCAGAAAAAGATTTACTACAACACGAACTATTGTTCAAGTTCAAATAAAATCCTCCAAAATTCACAAAAGTCATACAGTGCTGCTGAATCACTAAAACATAAGAAAAATCATTTTTAGAATACCAAAATGAATTTAAATTTATTTTTTTGCTGTAGGGAATCATTTTACCCTAATTTCCATATATTATGTTTTTGGAGAAAAATATTTTGAATAAAACCCAAATAACTCAAAATTAAAAGTGGGTTTCAAAATTCCTTCAAAGGGACTTTCAATAAATTTCCAACTCATATTTCTTAAAATTTGAAGAAGTCATTTTATCTTCTCTCATGAAAATCATTGAGTTGCATAAAGTTTCTGAATTTGAAATCTTTTCAAAACCCTTTTCATTTATTATATGGAAGAAGTCATATCATCTTCACTCTAGGGTTTTGTGATAAAATGGATTTGAATTCATGGAGATCAAAATGCAAAGATGAAAGTTTTAGGAAAGTCCTTTTATTCCCACTCATTCAACTTTCAAAAAGTTTCAAATCCACCCAATTTCACACAATCAGTCACACAACAATCAAACAAACAATCATAAATATTTATTTAATATAACATTCCAAAATTTAGAATTTTGGGATGTTACATAGACCAAGCCCTCTGTGGAGCTAGCTGGGGTGCCCTCTACATAGTGGGGTGGACACAGTGCCGACGCATGCGGGTGTTGCACCACGTGTGCCACACTTCAGTACCTGCACGAGGCCAATGAGACAAACAAAAAATGGCCTCGCACTTGAGCCGCTCTATGACCGCCATGCTCCCCCACCGGCCTGACTAAACCATCCCGACGAGAGGCAAAGGCGTTGATAGGCGGGTCTGACTGGACTATTGTGTGCATGGTAGTAGACGAAAGGGCTCTCACTGGTATGCCTGCACCGCCCCATAACGATGGCCCTACGCGTTCCCGCGGCCCACCCATCATGGACAACCAAGGTGGTTCATCCTATTGAGCATCATCTAGGCAGATCAGACGGCGTGGAGAAACCCCGAGAGACCCATGCGGTGCACAACCTGGAAAAGGACGACGCAGAGAGGGCACTCTTGCCTGTGAAGCCCCCTAGGAGGTGGTTACTCCACCATCCTTTAAAGGATTAATAAAATAATCCAACTTGCATAGAAGAAAAAGCCCAACTTAAAAGTTCCTAACAAAGCACTCACCCACAACAATCTAACCCACTAAAGGCTCAGCCCAACAACAAAATGATGTCAGCTTAATTAGATCAGACATAATTCTTTCACATCTAGACTTTCCCTAGACAAACCCATCATATAACTAACATGTATAATGCTAATGCTAATGATTGCACACACATGCTACTAACTCAATGAAGTAGTGTTTTTGGTAATAACTCAATGGACTAGTGGCCATGAGTGATTTGAAAGGATGACCTAGAGATCTTCCCTTAATATCTTTGTTGGACAATGCTAGTGAGTACAATACGGATATAATATAGTAGTACATGAGTGTTGTAAAAACTTTTTCATAGGGGAGGGGTGTCGTACAATCTTGAGCAAATAAATGGCGTGTTACTAAAGATAAAAAATAAATTCTCTGCCCATTCATTTCCTAGGGGTATATCAAAAATACCAATTCTTTGAAGGGGCCGACGCAAAAGATTCCCCCGAATGGAAATGCCCGCTTCCAGAACCTACATCATGCCTTTCACCCACTCCATGGCCCCTCACCGATGTATGGGACCCACCACACACCCCCTCGCAAGGGTGACACAGTCATGTGTCCACCGCGATATACGGGGCTGTCCTCGACCCCATCTGCCAACCTACACACCCACTCCCCCGTGTCATTAAAACATCTACCTATTTACCAATTCCGGAGAGGATACTTTCCCCCAATGACTACGATGAGGTACTCGCGGCCATATGCGACGGTGTGATCCTCACGAACCTCTACCATTTGCTTGAGAAGAAGAAGACTTGACAGACGCCACTTCCTGGGGCTCAGCAAGTTTGGGATCGGACTCAAGATGGAGAATGACTACGAGGAGTTCGAGGTCGGCTCCGGGGACTCCTACTTGGAGCTCAGGCACGATGGGGTGGCTGAGGAGGATAACAACCACGAGGTTGTCGAGATCAAGCCGTTCGTCGCCATCAGGAGGTCCCTCTCCAAATGTATCTGTCCCATGTCACGATAACTGCTTTTAATCCATGTGTTAGGGTCACTTTTCGTCCTTGTTTGCTTTAGAACATTTTGTACTCACAATTTATCATTTTTAGGTAGGAAACAAAAGTTTAAAACCGTGTATAAGCTTGGCCGCAATAGTCATTTTCTATTTTCACGTGGTTTACACTTATGTCTCCCAGTATTGTGTGGTTTGCACTCGTACTTTTTCAATTTCACGCGATTTACACTCCTTTTCTCTCTATAAATAGAGCGACCACACACATTTATGTATCGATCCCTAGGTGACAATGTTATTTATGCATCAACCAGCCTAGAAAGACCGCACCCAAGTTACATTTCTAGCCCCATTCTTACGTAGGACAAAGGTTGATAAACCATGTGTATTGTTAGCTCTTGGATTTTCATAAAATTTTGTATTTATGGTTTGCACAATTTTATGACATTTGAGTATAAAAAACTCAAGAGTAGATTTTCTAAGCAAATTCTATATTTTGATGCAGGGTTGGTGCTTCGTTCATGCATTAGCTAGTCACATCTTCTCACAAGAAACAAAACCACTCTCAAATTGTTTCTTCTTGGTGTCAACTAAAACACAAAGTCGTGAAGCAATGTTGCCATGTTACTTTACAAAAATAGTTAATAATATCTATATACATGGTTAGATCATGAGTGCAATATAAAAAAGTTGCAATGCTCATTAAGAATTCATAAACTAAATGTATATATAATAATGCTAATGATTGCACATACATGGTAGTAGCTCAATGGGGTAAGTATATATGTGTGATTTACTAGGATCATAGAGTTACAAAGTCATTTATAAGGGGATCTTGGTTGAACATTAAGCAAGACATAGGGTCATAGAGCAACGATGTCATGTTAGTTTAGAAAAATGTTAGGTCTCCATATACATGGTTAGATAAAGGATGCGATGAGAAATTTGCAATGCTAACTTACACTTTATATAACCACCATAGGATAATGCTACTGATTGCACATTAAGTAATGCGAGTAACAAATGGAGTAAGCTTCTGTTTCTTTGAGAACAATGGATTGAGTAGCTATATGTGATTTACAAAAATCCTAATGTTACACATAATCATTTATGAGAAGATACTGGTTAAACTTTTGGTTGGATGTACTACAATCTTGAGCTAATAAATGAAATAACTAGCTATGAGTTATTTGGACGGATCTTAAAATTATATACAATCATTTATGAGAATATATTAATTGGTTAAAAGTTTGGTTGGATGAACCCATCCAATAAACTTGGACGGGTGGAGTACAACCATAGTAGTACACTCATAACACAAGTGTGTAGTATAATCCGGAGCTAATAAATGGCGTAAATAGCTATGAATGATTTTCAAAGATCTTCACATTACACATGATCATTTATGAGAAGATTATTTAGCATTATGCACAATCATTTATGAGAAGATTTTTTATTAAACGTTCGATTGGATGAACCCGTCCAATAAACCCGGACGGAGATTGTATGATAGTAGCAGTACAGTCATACTATAGGTGCGTAGTACAATCTTGAGCTAATAAATGAGTAACTAGCCATGAGTTATTTGCAAGAATCTTAAAATTAGATCCAATCATGAAGGAGAAGATGTCAGTTAAACGTGCACGGGGGAGGGGAGATGACTATTAGAAGATATTTGTTAAACGTCATAGGTGCATAGTACAATCCTCACAGCCCACAAGCCACCCACGGTTACGAGGAGAGTGGTTGAGGCGGTGTTGTGGCCTGAGAAGAAGAAGCCCCGACAGCGCGGTGGTCGGAGTCGATGCTTCGTGGGGCTCGACGGGCTTGGGGTCAAGCTTGGCTTCGACATGACGACGAGGCCTTCAAGGCCGAATTTGAGGACTTCGACGCCGACTCAGGGTACTTCGACTTGGATTGCGGGCATGGCGCAATATCTATGGAGGATGAAAATGACGAGGTTGTCGAGATCAACCCGTTAGCTGCCAAGAGATCCGTCTCAAAAGGTTTTAATCTGCTCGTTTTATAACCTTTTGCGATTGACCATTGTAGAAGCTAGGATATTTTGTGATTGGTTTATATTCCTTGGGTACGAAAAGAAATTGTGTGGGTTTGGTGTTGGAAGGCTTGATTTGTTGGTGTTAGGGCATCTTCAATGTTGAGCCACTAACCAGACACACTAAACATCCATGAACGCGTACAGACACGTCCACAGACCCGGATATGGGAGCTGGTCATCCAATCCTATTCCTCAAATGTCCGCCTCTATTAATTTAAAAAACAGTAATGGCCTTCCATCAAATAGCAATGGTGCTCCACCATATACAATGATTTCTAGCTTGTGGGAGCTGCAACCCACTTCACTTCCGCCAAATAACCATTGAGAGCTACAGCTCTTCTACCAAATAGCTTGTCAGAGATGCAAACCGTCCACCAAAGAGAACCTAACAGAAATTGAACTGATTTCTAAGTTATTTTGACCACTCCTTCCATCCAAAAGCAATGGCCTTTGACCAAATAGCAGCGGCCTTCCTCCAATGCAAACAGAGAGGAGAGAGAGGCTGTGGCATGAGGTACATGGTGGCTTTTGATTGGTAAGGCAAACACCCAAACTCCTAGAAATCTTCCCTATTTTTTATTGAGGTCTCGACCTTTTGGATTGTTTCCCTGTTTTAGATGGTTATAGGTTTGAATGGGGATTTTTCTATACTTGGTTCAGTTGTCAATCTGAAGCATTATTTTGGTAAGTGTTGAGTCCTACTAGAAAACAATCCTTGATTCTGCATCACCGATAATGGGATTTTTTTCACGGGGTCGATGATGGGATTTATAGATCGATAATTACAAAATGATGGCAAATGTCTATCTCATGTCCATAAGTTGTAATTTAATTTAATTTATTTATTTTGTGGGTGACTGATGCTTTCACAGAAATGTGAAGAGGATTGCACCCATGATGGTTCAGTGTTCAAAACAATTGTGATATTATACATATGAATTCATGTACATGATGGAATTAATTACTTTTTGTGAGATAAGCTTATCTATATTCATCTCTGTTAGCATTCACATTGATCTTGCATTGCAGATGACTTGAGCACCAGGGCTAGTGCTGGTTTTGATGGCCACACACACATGCCAGCAAAAAGGAAGAGAAAAAACCAATTCAGGGGCATCCGACAGCGCCCCTGGGGTAAGTGGGCTGCTGAAATCAGAGATCCTATTAAGGGTGCCCGTGTTTGGCTTGGTACTTTCGACAGTGCCGAAGAAGCTGCAAGAGCTTATGATGTTGAAGCACGTAGGATCCGTGGCAAGAAGGCCAGGCTTAACTTTCCAGATGAACCAACAATTCCTCAGAAGTGCCATGCTCTCCATGTTATTCCTAAAGTACCCAAGCCAAGCACGACACAAGAACATAGTTTTATACCAGCAGTCAACAACCTTGCCAACCGAAATGATTTCGTTTACCCATCTGCTTACTCCACATCAAGCCAGCCACTTGTTCAGCTTGACAACATGCCATTTGTTCCTGCAATGGGCTCTGTTACACCTGTTGAAGTTCCTGCTATGAATATGTACTATGACCGGAGAAGTAATACCTTTGGATGTTCTATGTTGGGCCGAGAGTATTACACCAAGACTCCTAATATATCATCCATTGCCCCCATTTCAACCATTGCTGAAGGAGAAGGATCCGCGCCTATCAAGAGTAACACCAGCAACTCTGTGGTGCTTCCTGTTATGGAGAATAATGGTGTCAATTTGGAACCTTGGATGAGATATCTTATGGATGATAGTGTGGATGAGCTGATTAATAGCCTATTGAATTTTGATGTGCCTCGGGATGTCGTTGGCAACATGGACTTTGTAGCTTCGATGACATGCCCATCTATGGTCAACTTTTCTGAGAGAACCAAACCCTATATATCAGGAAAAAGGGTAAGCCTTCCAATTTGGATGTTCAGTCCGAGCTGATAACCTTTTCATTACTCTGAATTTATTGTTTCGTGTTTCAGGAATAAGAGTATATATGGAAGATTTGGAAGCACCCTATTGCCTCCTCCGACTAGCATACGCTTCTATTGAAGCTTAGACGCAAAAAAAAGTTGCATCTTGAGTCTCTATTATAATCGACCCATTCCTTAGTTGACTATCGCTGTCTGGCAACCATTTATGAGTCCGATGAACCGTTGTCTTGTCTATTGCCAACTTTTATGTCATCGCTACCATTTCTAAATATGAAAAACATGAATTCGTGTCTAGTTTGCTTTAATCTGTGCGCTTCTTCTCATTTCCTTTCTTTCTAGATGTTTATTTATATTTTGGAAATAAAAGTAGCTTATAAGCCACATGTTTATATAAGCCGACTAGCATATATTGATTTTTAATACTTGGCTTATATTGATTTTGCTGTCAAGTTTGCTTTAATCTGTGCACTTGATCAGCTTTTTCCTAGTTCCGGAGTCTCTATTGAAGCTTAGAAGCAAAATAACTTGCATGTTGAGTCTCTATTGTAATCGACCCATTCCCTAGTTGACTATCCCTGTTTGGCAGCCATTTATGAGTCTAATGAACCGTTGTCTTGTCTTTTGCCAATCTTTATGTCATCGCTGCCATTTCTAAATGCGAACAACATGAATTCGTGTCTAGTTTGCTTGAATTTGTGCACTTCTTCCCATGTCCTTTCGTTCTAGATGTTTATTTATATTTTGGAAATAAAAGTAGCTTATAACCCACCATGTTTATATAAGCCGACCAACATATATTGATTTTTAATACTTGGCCTATATTGAATTTGGTGTCAAGTTTGCTTTAATATGTGCACTTGATCGGTTTTTTCCTAGTTTCGGAGTACCAGATATACTAATCTTTGATAATAGATGTGTATGTGTGATCGTACGGAGTTGTTCCTACTACATGTAGTTGTTCTCACCGATGTAGTTTCTTACACAAACATTTAGTGTACCTAATTCATGATTTGATGGATATGTTGAATTTCAGTGCAATCTTGATATATGTCTATAACCTTCACCTACATTCTATGCATTTTACTGTCAGCTACTTGTAAGCTGCGTTGGAATATGCATTTTACTATCTGTTACTTGTAAACTGCATTGGAATTTTCCCCTATAAGGAGATAAGTATTTCCCTCAGTGACAGCCAAGGTTATGGAACCAATAGGAGAACCAAGCAAATTCCCTTCAACAACACCTACACACAAAAGCAAATACTTGCACCCAACACGGGCAAGAGGGTTGTCAATCCCCTTGAATTTGTAATTGCAAGGATTAATTCTGATAGTGATAGATAGATAAATAAATTACAAAACAAAATAAAAGTAAATAAATCACATCAAGGTATTTTTGGTTTTTATAATATGTAAAAATAGACCCGGGGGCCATAGTTTTCACTAGAGGCTTCTCTCTTGAACAAATAGCATACAGTGGGTAAACAAATCACTGTTGGTGAATTGCTAGAAAAGCGCATAGTTATGATGTTATTCATGGCAATGATCACACATATAGGCATCACGTCCATGACAACTAGACCGACTCTTGCCTGCATCTACTACTATTACTCCACCAATTGACTGCTATCCATCATGCATCTATGGTATTAAGTTCATGACAAACAGAGTAACGCTTTAAGCAAGATGACATGATTTAGACAAAGTAAACTCAAGCAATATGAATAAACCCCATCATTTTATCCTTAGTAGCAACAAGACTGACGGTGTCCTGGACTAGGGTGTGCCAACCTAGTCGGCCCGTAGTCCCTGAGCTAGGCTAGTGGGTCCGTATTCTCTATAAGGAAGACTCCAGAATATGTACGCCTAGATGGGTTCAAGACCGTATCTGCCGAAGACTTGACGTACGCTTCAAGATATTCCTTGCCGCCTCCATGCAATCCTTAGATGCCAAATATGTAACCATAGATGCCCTATCTAGCGTGTATATAAGCGAAAGGGTTTAGCCCGTAGAGGGACCGAATCACAATTACATTCTCTTAGACCTAGAGGTAGAACACAACTCACGATCTCGAGTTAGATCAACTCTTTACTTGATACATCTTCATGAATATAAACAAGAGCAGGACGTAGGGTTTTACCTCCATCAAGAGGTCCTGAACTTGGGTAAACACCATCTCTCTTCTTCCTGTTACCATCAATCTGAGATCAACAGCTTGGGACCCCATACCCTAAGGTCTGCCAGTTCTGACACCGATGTTGGTGCTCTCACCGAGAGTTTCGCTGTGTGATCACTGGAAAGATCGATGGCTCATCTGCAGATCAACTGCGGCACCGGCCACAAAGACGTTTACTTCTCCCATACAAATTTTTGTATTCGAAAGCATGATATTCTACACCGACTGGACGGACCATCTAGCCTCTATCGAGAACTATGACTCGGGTCAGATCGTGACCTTCGGAGGCCTGGAGTACACCGCGGAGTCCCGCGGCGAGCTTGTCCCGTCAGGCCGGACGCCAGGCCGGGTTGAGGGTTTACCAAACATCGTAGGCTTGACTCTGGAACCAATCTCCTTCGAGGACATCGGATCGGGCCCCTTGGCACCACCAGATGCGCCTAGCACGAAGGTCCCGGGCGACCTGACCCCGAATCTTAGTCCGGATGCTAGTACGGCCCCTATCCTGAAGGCCATAGTGGATTTAGACCCAACCTCAGCGCAGGGTCAGGAATCTCCTTCAGATCCTCCCCATATCGAAAACACGCTGAGTTATATGCCAGGCCATGGACTCCGAAGAGCTATCTTACCTGAACGAGATGCTAGACCGTATCCAAAGCATGTAAATCTCGGACGGCAAGACTTTGGTTTTCGATAAGATCGAACTTGAAGCCAACGATCGGGAAATTTACATCCCACCCACCACCCACCTAGTCACCACAGTCAATGACTTAACTGACATGCTAGACTATGACAAGGCCATGGACATGGACCAAGACGCCGATGGCCCCACTGAAAACACTTCGCCATTAGTAAACACCGACTAGTGGACCGCAACATCTACTTACGATGTATACATGGTCAACAATCCTAGGAACCCCCACAGGCATTGACGAAGACGCGGGCGGGGTACCAACGGAGAACCTAGCGGGAATAACGCCGCCACCAACAACGGCGGCACGATGATACGTCTCCAACGTATCTATAATTTTTGATTGTTCCATGCTATTATATTATCAACCTTGGATGTTTTATATGCATTATTAATGCTATTTTATATCATTTTTGGGACTAACCTATTAACCTAGTGCAAAGTGCCAGTTACAGTTCTTGTTTTTACCTTTTAAGAAAATCAATACCAAACAGAGTCCAAACGGAGCGAAACTTTTTGAGGATTTTTCTTGGAACAAAAGACATGCAGGAACCTTCGGGAGGAGGTTAGAGGGGCCACAAGTTGGCGAAAAGCTCGGAGGGCGCGCCCTAGAGGGGGGCGGCCCCCAGGCTTGTGAGGCCCTTGATGCTCCTCTAGTCCTAATCTTTGCTCTTTAAATACCCAAATATTCCCCATATATCAGGGGGACACGAAAAATACTTGTCCGCCGCCGCAAGTTTCTGTTCTCGCGAGCTCCCATCTAGAGGCCTTTTCTGGTATTCTGTTGGAGGGGGATTCGACCACGGAGGGCTTCTACATGAACCTTGCTGCCCTTCTGATCATGTGTGTGTAGTTTACCACAGACCTGTGGGTCCATAGCTAGTAGCTAGATGGCTTCTTCTCTCCCTTTGATCTTCAATACAATGTTCTCCTCGATGTTCTTGGAGATTTATTCGATGTAATCTTCTTTTGTGGTGCGTTTCTTGAGATCCGATGAATTGTGGGTTTATGATTAGATTATCTAAGAATATTATTTGAGTCTTCTCTAAACTCTTTTATGCATGATTAAGATAGCTTTGTATTTCTCCCCGATCTATTGATTTGGTTTGCCCAACTAGATTGATTTTTCTTGCAATGGGAGAGGTGCTTTGTAATGGGTTCAATCTTGCGGTGCTTATACCCAGTGACAGAAGGGGACATGACACGTATTTGTATTGTTGCCATTAAGGATACAAAGATGGGGTTTGTTCATATTGATTGAATCTATCCCTCTACATCATGTCATCTTGCTTAAGGCGTTACACCGTTCTTGTTAACTTAATACACTAGATGCATGCTGGATAGAGGTCGATGTGTGGAGTAATAGTAGTAGATGCAGGCAGGAGTCGGCCTACTTGTTACGGACGTGATGCCTATATTCATGATCATTGCCTTATATATCATCATAACTATGCGCTTTTCTATCAATTGCTCAATAGTAATTTATTTACCCATCGTATGCGTTCTTTCAAGAGAGAAGCCTCTAGTGAAAACTATGGCCCCTGGATCTATTTTTATCATATTATTTTTAGATCTATAAAATCAAAAACACAAAAAATACTGATACGTCCATTTTGCATCATGATTTCCTACTGTTATTTATGATGTTTTTATGCAAAATAATGCTTCTTGGAGTAATTCTAATGCATTTTCTCTCATAATATGCAAGGTTCACACAAAGAGGGAGAATGCCGGCAGCTGGAATTCTGGACCTGAAAAAGCTACGTCAGGCCACCTATTCTGCACAACACCAAATGAGCCGATACTTCACGGAGAATTTTTATGGAATATATAAGAATACATGGCACTTCACCATATTTGGGCCTCAGAGAATGCATTGTGGAGTAGTTATTAGGTGATGGATTGCGAGAGTGACAAAAGCTTAAACCTTAGTTTATGTGCTAGTTTGTAAGGGACTGATTTGGATCCAAAAGTTTAATACTATGGTTAGATTTTATCTTAATACCTTTCTCGTAGTTGCGGATGCTTGCGAGGGGGTTAATCATCAGTAGGAGGCTTGTTCAAGTAAGAACAACACCTAAGATCCGGTCCACCAACATATCAAACTGTCAAAGTAGCGAACACGAATCAAACCAACATGATGAAAGTGACAAGATGAAATTCCCGTGTACCCTCAAGAACCCTTTACTTATCATAAGAGACCGTTTTGGCCTGTCCTTTGCCACAAAAGGATTGGGCTACCTTGCTGCACATTATTTGTCATTACCATTACTTGCTCCTTACAAATTATCTTGCTATCGAACTACTCGTTACTTACAATTTCAGTGCTTGTAGAGAATACCTTGCTGAAAACTGCTTGTCATTTCCTTCTGCTCATCGTTGGGTTCGACACTCTTACTTATCAAAAGGACTATCATTGATCCCCTATACTTGCGGTTCATCAAGGCTCTTTTCTGGCGCCATTGCCGGGGAGTGAAGCGCTCTTGGTAAGTGGAAATCGGTAAGGAAAAATTAATACTACGTGCTGAAATTTATTGTCACTTGTTACTATGGAGAACAATCCTTTGAGGGGTATGTTCGGGGTATCTTCACCTCGACTAGAACCACAATTACTCGCCCTCAACCTACTGCACCTACTGAAAATATTGGTTAGGAAATTCCTTCGGGTATGATAGAACAACTGCTAGCTAATCCTTATGCAGGAGATGGAACTGAACATCCCGATATGCACTTGATATATGTGGATGAAATTTGTGGATTATTTAAGCTTGCAGGTTTACCCAGAGATCAAGCTAAGAAGAAGGTTTTCCCTTTATCTTTGAAGGGAAAAGCATTGTCATGGTATAGGCTATGCGATGACATTGGATCTTGGAATTGGAATCGATTGAAATTGGAATTTCACCAAAAAATTTATCCTATGCATCTAGTTCATCTTGATCGGAATTATATATGTAATTTTTGGCCTCGTGCAGGAGAAAGTATCGCTCTATCTTGGGGGAGGCTTAAGTCAATGTTAAATTCATGCCCCAATCAAGAGCTCTCAACAGAAATTATCATTCAAAAATTTATGCTCGACTTTCTCGTGATGATCAATCCATGCTCGATACTTCTTGTACTGGTTCCTTTATGAAGAAGACTATTGAATTCAGGTGGGATCTTTTAGAGAGAATTAAACGCAACTCTGAAGATTGGGAACTCAACGAAGGTAAAGAGTCAGGTATTAAGCTTAAGTCTGATTGTGTTAAATCATTTTATGAATACCAATGCTTTTCAAAAGTTTAGCACTAAATATGGACTTGACTCTGAGATAGCAGCCTCTTTTTGTGAATCATTTGCTACTCATGTTGATCTCCCTAAGGATAAGTGGTTTAAATATCACCCACCTATTAAAGAAGGAATTAAAGAACTGGTAATAGCTAAAGATGAAACTATCATTTATAATGTTGATCCAGTTGTTCCTACTGCTTATATTGAAAACACACCTTTCCCTGTTTGGATAAACGAACATGCTAAGGTTTCAACTGTGGTCAATAGAAGTTATATTAGAGCACCTAAACCTGCTGAACAAATCAAAGTAGAACCAAGCATTGCTATGGTTAAAGATCTCTTGGTAGAAAATGTAGATGGGCATGTTATTTACTTTTGTAATGAAGCTGCTAGAATTGCTAAACCCGATGAGAAAGATAAACATAGACCTATTGTTGGCATGCCTGTTGTCTCAGTCAAAACAGAACATCATCGTTCTCATGGTTTATGTGACTTAGGTGCTAGCGTGACTGCTATTCCTTTTACCCTATATCAAGAAATTATGAATGATATAGCACCCGCTGAAATAGAAGACATAGATGTTACTATTAAACTTTCTAATAGAGACACCATCACACCACTTGGGATTGTTAGAGATTTTAAAGACTTGTCTGGAAAAATAAAATATCCTACTGATTTTCTAGTTCTTGGTTCCCCACAAGATGACTTTTGTCCCATTATCTTTGGTAGAACTTTCTTAAACACCGTTAATGCTAAAATAGATTGTGAGAAACAAACTATCGGTGTTAGTTTCGGTGATGAGTCTCATGAGTTTAATTTTTCCAAGTTCAATAGAAAACATCGTAAGAAAGAATTGCCTAGTAAGGATGTAATAATTGGTCTTGCTTCTATTGTCGTGCCTCCTACTGATCCAGTAGAACAATATTTGCTAGACCATAAGAATGATATGCATATGCATGAAAGAAATGAGATAGATAAAATTTTCTTTGAACAACGACCTCTTCTTAACCACAATTTGCCTATTGAAACTCTAGGAGGTCCTCCTCCACCTAATGGTGATCCTGTGTTTGAATTAAAACAGTTGCCAGACACTTTGAAATATGCTTATTTTGATGATAAAAAGATATATCCTGTTATTATTAGTGCTAACCTTTCAGAACATGAAGAAGAAAGATTATTGAAAATTCTGAAGAAGCACCGTGCTGCTATTGGATATACTCTTGATGATCTTAAGGGCATTAGTCCCACTCTTTGTCGGCACAAGATTAATATGGAACCTGATGCTAAACCCGTTGTTGATCACCAACAATGTTTAAATATTAAAATGAAAGATGTGGTAAGAACTGAAATACTAAAGCTTCTGGAAGTAGGTATAATCTATCCTATAGCTGATAGTACATGCGTAAGCCCCGTCCATCGTGTCCCTAAGAAGGGAGGTATTATTGTTGTTCCTAGTGATAAAAATGAACTTATTCCACAAAGAATTGTCATTGGCTATAGAATGGTAATTGATTTTAGGAAATTAAATAGAGCAACTCGAAAAGATTATTACCCTCTGCCTTTCATTGATCAAATGTTAGAAAGACTAGCTAAGCACACACACTTTTGTTTCCTTGATGGATATTCTGTTTTTTCTCAAATACCTGTCTCACAACTTGATCAAGAGAAAACCACCTTTACTTGTCCTTTTGGAATTTATGCTTATAGATGAATGCCTTTTAGTTTATGCAATGCACCTGCTACCTTTCAATGTTCCTAATGCTATGGTTAGATTTTATCTTAATACTTTTGCGGATGCTTGCGAGGGGGTTAATCTTAAGTAGGAGGTTTGTTCAAGTAAGAACAACACTTAAGCACCGGTCCACCCATATATCAAATTATCAAAGTGGCGAACACGAGTCAATCCAAGATGATGAAAGTGACTAGATGAAATTCCCGCGTACCCTCAAGAACGCTTTGCTTATCATAAGAGACCGTTTTGGCCTATCCTTTGCCACAAAGGATTGGGCTACCTTGCTGCATATTATTTGTCGTTACCGTTACTTGCTCATTACAAATTATCTTCCTATCAAACTACTCGTTACTTGCAATTTCAGTGCTTGCAGAGAATACCTTGCTGAAAACCGCTTATCATTTCCTTCTGCTCCTCGTTGGGTTCGACACTCTTAATTATCGGAAGGACTACGATTGGTCCCCTATACTTGTGGGTCATCAACTAACTTGCTACAATTTATCTACCTTTATCTTATTTTGCACTTTTACTTATCTTTTATATCCATCACTATCAGATCTCATCCTTGCAAGTAACCGTGAAGCGATTGAAAACCCCTTTATCGCATTGGGTGCAAGTATTTGTTTGTTTGTGCAGGTGCTATCATTGGAGACTTGTGTGTTCCTTCTATTGGATGGATACCTTAGTTCTTAACTAAGGGTAATACTTGTCTCTACTTTGCTGCATCACCCTTTCCTCTTCAAGAGAAAAACCAACACAAGCTCAAGAATTAGCACACGGTAGTAGATGAGGTTGATGACCCAGGGGAGGATCTTCAAGCCTCCCCATAGCGTCATGCCGCCCCAGAGGGAATCCCCGAAGACCTAGACCCCGATGACCTCTTTCAAGGGGCTCACGACAACTACATGCCTGAGTCAGAGAAAGACAAGAGCCTCGGCACCGAGGACTAGATTGTCCCCAAAGACCCCTTCGAGCAAGAGCGCTTCCGACAGCGCCTGTGAGAGAGTCCTGGATTAGGGGGTCCTCGGGTGTCCGGGCTGTGTGATATCGGCCGGACTGATGGGCTGTGAAGATACAAGGTAGAAGACCTTCCCCCTTGTCCGGATGGGACTTTCCTATGAGTGGATGGTAAGGTTGGCGTCCGGATATGTACTTTCCTTCCTCTACAAACCGACTCTGTACAACCCTAGGCCCCTCCGGTGTGTATATAAACCGGAGGGTTTAGTCCGTAGAGGTATCAGACTTCATATAGGCTAGACATCTAGGGTTTAGCCATTACGATCTCGAGGTAGATCAACTCTTGTAACCCCTATACTCATCGAATACAATCAGCAGGATGTAGGGTTTTACCTCCATTTAGAGGGTCTGAACCTAGGTAAACATCGTGTTCCCTGTGTCCCTTGTTACCTTCGATCCTCAGACGCACAGTTCGGGACCCCCTACTCGAGACCGGCCGGTTTTGACACCGAAATTTGTGCTTTCATTGAGAGTTCCACTGTGTCATCGCCAGAAGGTTCGATGGCTCGTTTGATCATCAACAACGATGCTTTTTCCGGGGAAACTTCCCTCCCTGGTCAAATATTCATGTTTGGCGGCTTTGCTCTGCGTGCCGATTCAATTGGCCACCTTGAATAGATCGATAACTACGCCCCTGGTCATCAGATCAGGTTCAGAAATCTAAATTACATCGCTGATATCCGAGGAGACTTAATCCTCGAAGGATTCTGGGCCACGACCGCTCCTCATCCACAAGAAGGAAACCTGTCGGATCCACTATTTAGCCTCGTTCGAGAGTCAGCAATCATCCTTGCCCTGGCCTTAGATCCAGGGCAGACCACCTCATCCGAAGATGGGAGTTTGAAACCTATCGGTCTCTCTCCTGCTATGGAACTCCCGGCCGGAGACCCGGAGGCAGCTATATTGTCGGCAAGCCTGGAATCAAGCAAGACTCTCCCTGTCGTCGGAGAGCCAAACTCACCTCTGGATGCTAGCTCCAAACTCTCAAGGTGTGCGCCCATTGAGCACGGCCAAGTGTCATGTACCATGCCCAGCTCCACAGGACCTCGGTTCCCCGTCAGGTCTTCGCACCTAAGCGAGGCCCCGGACTTAATGCGATCTCTCGCCATTACGGAAGTATCACCTCCGAACCGCGCCCAGCCCGGATTAGGGGCTGAGAGCGGGGAATTTTACGTCCCACCCACCACCCACTTAATAGCCACTGTTGAGGACTTGACCGACCTGCCAGATTACGCCTCTGAAGTCATCGACGGTATGGACGATGATGCCGGAGACGAACCAGGCCGGAATCCGCCTATCACCGGGCGTTGGACGTCCACCTCCACATATGATGTGTATATGGTGGATACACCTAAAAAGGACGACGACGGCAGGAAGGATCTGATTGAGGACAAGCCTGTCCAGGCACCACCAAAACGTCGACGTCAGCAGCGCCGCTCAAAATCGCGTCGCGAAAAGGAAAGCAATACCGGCACCGGAGACAATAACACTCCGGACGATGCCGAAGATCCCGAAGACCCCGCCAAGCCTGCGTCCGAGAAGGATGAATGGGGGGAGGGACAAGTTAATCCCGACGAGCCGGTCGGGAATGAGGATTCGGAGAATAGTAACTATCTACCGATCTCCGAGGAGGATGTCAGCCTCGGCAACGAAGACTTCATCATGCTAGAGGAACCCCTCGAGTAAGAACGCTTCAAGCGACAGCTAATCGCAACTGCGAGAAGACTAAAAAAGAAACAACAACAACTTCAAGCCGAACAGGATACGCTCAATGACAGATGGACCCAGGTCCTACCTGCCGAGGAATATGGCCTCGAGCTCCCAATAAAGAGTTATCCAAAGTGTCTGCTACTGCCACAATTCGATGACGAGAACCTTGAGCCAATACCGTCAACATATAATCACGCTGACGAACCATATCGACCACCACGTGGGCGACACAAAGCGGCTTCTTATGCCGAACACCAGCCTGCAACACCTCACCGTCGAGGCAAAGAGGTAGCGGCTCCGGGCTACACCTACAACTTACGCCAGGACCTGGACAATAGAGCCGGTCAGGCTAGATCAATCTACGGATCAAGGGGGCGTTCTCCAACACGAGATGACGGCCATCAAGCATGGCACGATAAGCATAACCTCACCCAGGCTGAAAACTGAACACGGATGTCATCCAAACTTCGTCGTGACGTTGGCCGACACAGAGGTGCCGCACACCCCTTATGCTTTACCGATAAGGTAATGCAACACCAGTTTCCAGAAGGGCTTAAACCAGTAAAAATTGAAGCATACGATGGAACAACAGATCCCGCGGTATGGATTAAAGATTTTCTTCTCCATATTCACATGGCTCGCGGTGACGATCTCCACGCCATTAAATACCTCCCCCTAAAACTAAAGGGACCAGCACGGCACTGGCTAAACAGCCTCCCAGAGAACTCTATTGGCAGCTAGGAAGATTTGGAGGATGCATTCCGAGTCAACTTCCAAGGTACTTCTGTCCGGCCACCGGACGCCGATGACCTTAGTCACATAGTCCAGCAACCCGGAGAGTCAGCCCGCAAACTCTGTCCGCCCGCAAACTCTGGACTCGGTTCTTAATTAAAAAGAACCAAATTGTTGACTGTCCGAACGCTGAAGCCCTAGCGGCCTTTAAATATAGCGTCCACGACGAATGGCTTGCCCAACACCTCGACAAAGAAAAGCCGAAGACTATGGCAGCTCTTACCGCACTCATGACCCGCTTCTGCACGGGAGAAGACAACTGGTTAGCTCGTCGAAGGAACAGTACCAGCGAGCCTGGCACCTCCCAAGCCAGGGACGGCAACGGACGGCCGTGACGTAACAAGCACAAGTGTCGCAACAACATTGAAGAAACCAAAGATACATCGGTCAACACCGGATTCAGCGGCTCTAAACCCGGTCAGCGGAAGAAGCCAGGAAAAGAAAACAGGGACGACCAATCCAATTTGGACAAAATACTCGGCCGACCTTGTCAGATTCATGGTACCCCCGACAAGCCTGCAAATCATTCCAACAGAAACTGTTGGGTCTTCAAACAGGCCGGTAAGCTAAATACCGAACATAAGCGGAAAGGGACGCCAAGCGAGGATGATGATGAGACCCGCCCACCGAACACAGGGGGCAGAAGAAATTTCCCCCTGAGGTAAAAACAGTGAATATGATATACGTCACTCATATCCCCAAGAGGGAGCGCAGGCGCGCCTTAAGGGACGTCTACGCAGTAGAGCCGGTCGCCCCAAAATTTAACCCCTGGTCGGCTTGTCCAATCACCTTCGATCGAAGGGACCACCCGACCAATATCCGTCCTGGAGGTTCGGCAGCCCTGGTCCTCGATCCAATCATCGACGGATTCCATCTCACCCGAGTTCTTATGGACGGCGACAGCAATCTTAACTTGATTTATCAAGACACTGTTCGTAAAATGGGTATTGACCCGTCAAGAATCAAGCCTAGTAACGCCACCTTTAAAGGAGTGATACCCGGCGTAGAGGCCCGCTGCGCGGGTTCATTAACATTGGAAGTAGTCTTCGTTTCACCGGATAACTTCCGAAGCAAAGACTTGATCTTCGACATTATCCACTTTTGCAGTGGTTATCACGCACTTCTCGGACAAACCGCCTTCGCCCGCTTCAATGCAGTCCCGCACTATGCTTACTTAAAGGTCAAGATGCCCGGACCGCGTTGCGTTATCATAGTCAATGAAAACATTGAGCGCTCCCTCCATACCGAGGAGCATATCGCGGCCCTTGCGGCTGAGGTGCAGATCAGCCTCATCAAGCCGAACACTTCATTGGACATAAAGCCCCCGGCAACTGTTAAACGAGTCCGACCTACCCTGCCGAACGACAGTGATACGTCTCCATCTTATCTACTTTTCCAAACACTTTTGCCCTTGTTTTGGACTCTAACTTGCATGATTTGAATGGAACTAACCCGGACTGACGCTGTTTTCAGTAGAATTGCCATGGTGTTATTTATGTGCAGAAACAAAAGTTCTCAGAATGACCCAAAACTTCACGGAGATTATTTTTGGAAATAATAAAAAATACTGGTGAAAGAATCAAGGCCAGGGGCCCCACACCCTTTCCACGAGGGTGGGGGGCGCGCCCCCTGCCTCGTGGGCCTCTTGGAGCTCCACCGACCTCAACTGCAACTCCATATATTCGTGTTCGGGGAGAAAAAAATGAGAGAAACATTCATCGCGTTGTACGATACGGAGCCACCGCCAAGCCCTAAACTCTCTCGGGAGGGCTGACCTGGAGTCCGTTCGGGGCTCCGGAGAGGGGAATCTGTCACCATCATCATCATCAACCATCCTCCATCACCAATTTCATGATGCTCACCACCGTGCGTGAGTAATTCCATCATTGGATTGCTGGACGGTGATGGGTTGGATGAGATCTATCATGTAATCGAGTTAGTTTTGTTAGGGTTTTATCCCTAGTATCCGCTATGTTCTGAGATTGATGTTGCTATGACTTTGCTATGCTTAATGCTTGTCACTAGGGCCCGAGTGCCATGATCTCAAATCTGAACCTATTATGTTTTCATGAATATATGTGAGTTCTTGATCCTATCTTGCAAGTCTATAGTCACCTACTATGTGTTATGATCCGGCAACCCCGAAGTGACAATAATCGAGACCACTCCCGGTGATGACCGTAGTTTGAGGAGTTCATGTATTCACTATGTGTTAATGCTTTGGTCCGGTACTCTATTAAAAGGAGGCCTTAATATGCCTTAGTTTCCATTAGGACCCCGCTGCCACAGGAGGGTAGGACAAAAGATGTCATGCAAGTTCTTTTCCATAATCACGTATGACTATATTCGGAATACTTGCCTACACCACATTGATGAATTGGAGCTAGTTCTGTGTCATGACTATATTCGGAATACTTGCCTATGTTATGACTGTTACATGATGAACCGCATCCGGCATAATTCTCCATCACCGATCCAATGCCTATGAGCTTTTCACATATTGTTCTTCACTTATTTACTTTTCTGTTGCTACTGTTACAATCACTACAAAACAATCACTGTTACTTTTGCCACCATTACCGTTACTTCCATACTACTTTGCTGCAGATACTAAGTTATCCAGGTGTGGTTGAATTGACAACTCAACTGCTAATAGTTGAGAATATTCTTTGGCTCCCCTTGTGTCAAATCAATAAATTTGGGTTGAATACTCTACCCTCGAAAACTGTTGCGATCCCCTATACTTGTGGGTTATCAAGACTATTTTCTGGCGCCGTTGCCGGGGAGCATAGCTCTATTGTTTGAGTCACTTGGGATTTATATCTGCTGGTCACTATGAAGAACTTGAAAGACGCGAAAACAAAAATTTATCCCTCAACTACGAGGGGAGGTAAGGAACTGCCATCTAGCTCTGCACTTGATTCACCTTCTGTTTTGAGTAAGCTTGCGACACCTAAACCTGCTTCTGCTAGTAATTCTGATATGTCGCATGTTATTGATGATGCCACTTCTACTATGCATGATACTTATGATGAAACTACTTCTATGCTTGATACTATTGTGCTACTTGGTGAATTTCTTGATGAACAACTTGCTAGGGCTAGAGAGAATGAAATTATTGAAACTGATAATATTGATGAAAGTGATGTTGAAGACTCTCCCCCTAAATATGAATTGCCTGTTGTGCCTGAGGGCTATGTTATGGATGAAGAAACTGCTAGAGACTTTCTTGCTTGCAATGATAGAAGTGATCTTAAGAAATTATTAGCTAAGCTGAAACAAAAAACTCTGAATGGTAGAATGAAATATGATCCTGCTTATGCTACTTCACCTATCTTTGTTACTGATAAGGATTATGAATTCTCTGTTGATCCTGATATAATTACTTTGTTTGAGTCTGATCCTTTCTATGGCTATGAATCTGAAACTGTTGTGGCACATCTTACTAAATTAAATGATATAGCCACCCTGTTGACTAATGATGAGAAAACTTGCTACTATTATATCCTTCAAATATTTCCGTTCTCATTAAAGGGTGATGCTAAGATATGGTTTAATTCTCTTGATCTTGGTTGCGTGCGTAGTCCCCAGGATATGATTTATTACTTCTCTGCTAAATATTTCCCTGCTCATAAGAAACAAGCTGCTTTAAGGGATATATATATAATTTTGTGTAAATTGAAGAAGAGAGTCTCCCACAAGCTTGGGGGAGGCTTCTCCAATTACTTAATGCTTTGCGTGATCATCCTCTTAAGAAAAATAAAATACTTGATATCATTTATAATGGACTAACCGATGCTTCCAGAGACCACCTGGATAGTTGTGCTGGTTGTGTTTTCAGGGAAAGAACAACAGATGAAGCTGAAATTTTATTGAGTAATATTTTTGACCAATGAAAATAATGGGACACTTCCTGAACCAACTCCTAAGCCAACTCCGAAGAAAAGGAGTGTTCTATTCCTCAATCCTGAAGATATGCAAGAGGCAAAGAAATCTATGAAAGAAAAAGGTATAAAAGCTGAAGATGTTAAGAATTTACCTCCTGTTGAAGAAATACATGGTCTTAATTTACCACCTGTTGAAGAAATACATGGTCTTGATAACCCGACACAGGTAGTAAAGGTAAATTCTCTCTCTAGATTTGATGAAGGTGATATTCCTCATTATAAGTCTGCTAGCCAATGCTTAGATGAGTTTGATAATTTTATTGTCAAACAAGAAAACTTCAATGCTTATGTTGGTAGACAATTAAAACACAATGCTTATATGATTGAACACTTGGGTGATTATATGTCTAGAGTTAATGGTGAACTTAAACTCATTAGTAAACATGCTTCTATGGTTACCACTCAAGTAGAGCAAGTACTTAAAGCTCAGAATGATTTTCTCAATGAATTAAATAGTAAGAATAATGACTATGCTGTTAGAGTGGCTACTAGAACTGGTAAAATGACTCAGGAACCTTTGTATCCTGAAGGTCACCCTAAGAGAATTGAGTAGGATTCTCAGAGAAATAATTTAGATACACCTAGTCCTTCTAAAAAGAGAAAAAAGAAAAATGATAGGACTTTGCATGCTCCTAGTGAACCTGTTGTTGACACACCTGAGAATCCTAATAATATTTCTATTTCTGATGCTGAAACACAATCTGGTGATGAACATGAACCTAGTAATAATGTTAATGATGATGTTCATGTTGATTCTCAACCTAGTAATAACAATGATGTAGAGATTGAACCTGCTGTTGATCTTGATAACCCACAATCAAAGAATCAACGTTATGATAAGAGAGACTTTGTCGCTAGGAAGCACGGTAAAGAAAGGGAGCCATGGGTTCAGAAACCCATTCCTTTTCCTCCCAAACCATCCAAGAAAAAGGACGATGAGGATTTTGAGCGCTTTGCTGAAATGATTAGACCTATCTTCTTGCGTATGCGTTTGACTGATATGCTCAAAATGAATCCTTATGCTAAGTACATGAAAGAAATTGTTACAAATAAAAGGAAGATACCGGAAGCTGAAATTTCCACCATGCTTGCTAATTACACTTTCAAGGGTGGAATACCTAAGAAACTAGGAGATCCAGGAGTACCAACTAAACCATGCTCCATTAAAAGAAACTATGTTAAAACTGCTTTATGTGATCTTGGAGCCGGTGTTAGTGTTATGCCTCTCTCTTTATATCATAGACTTGACATGAATAAGTTGACACCTACCGAAATATCTTTGCAAATGGCCGATAAATCAACTGCTATACCTGTCGGCATTTGTGAGGATGTGCCTGTTGTGGTTGCAAATGTTACTATTTTAACGGACTTTGTTATTCTTGATATTCCCGAGGATGATAGTATGTCTATTATTCTTGGAAGACCCTTTTTGAATACTGCACGGGCTGTTATTGATTGCAACAAAGGCAATGTCACTTTTCATGTTAATGGCAATGAGCATACGGTACACTTTTTGAGGAAACAACCTCAAGTTCATAGTATAAATTCTTTTGGAAAAATTCCATCGATTATTTTTGGAGGTTTTGAATTTCCTCTACCTACTATCAAGAAGAAATATGATATTCTTATTATTGGGGATGTGCATATCCCCGTTGAGGTAACATAGTGTTATTCGAAATTTCTCCGGTTCCATGTTATTCGGAATGAGTTTGTTAACAAGACTTGATCAACCTTGTTAATGGATTCCTTTTGACGAGCAAGAGATGGATGAAGTTAGAAAGCACAACCTTCTGTACCCTCCTTTTACTTTGTATTATTTAGAATAAATAAAGCAAAAATAGTATTTTCTGTCAGTTTTCTGAATTATCCGTGCAATAAAAAAATACCCTGAAAATAAAATTTCTCCAAATGCCCCGAAATTGAAATATGATTTTTTCTGGAATATTTGAGAATATCTGGCGCTAAGAACACATCAGGGGGCACAAGCACCTGGCCACGAGGGTCCAGGGCGGCCCACCCCCTGGGCGTGCCCCCTGCCTCGTGGGCCCATGGTGGCTCCCCTCCACTTATTCCTGCACCCACACACTCCTTCTTCCTCCCAAAAAAATCACCAACTAGCTCAAGCACGAGTTCTAGGTCATTTTGCTGCAATTTTCGATCTCCTTGCTCAAAGCACCTCTCACAAAAATGCTTTGGGGGATTGTTCCTTTGTATGTGACTCCTCCATTGGTCCAATTAGTTTTTGTTCTAGTGCTTTATTCATTGCAAATTTGTGCTACCTAGGTGACCATGTTCTTGAGCTTGCATGTCAAATTTATATGGTTCCAAGTAGTTCTAATGCATGATATAGTCTCTAGGCACTTGTGGGAGTAGTTGCTATCAATTTTGTTGAGCTTGGTTCACTTTTATTTGAAGTTACTAAAAATTTTAGAAATTTTTCAGAGGAAGAAATATGTTTAGGAAAATGTACCAAGGTGGCCCTTCAAGGAAGCAAGGACCCAGGCTCGCAATGCGCGATGCCGACGATGAACCACCAAGGGAAGCCCCAGTGCAGGCTTGTGAATGGCCCGCGGAGGACTTTATGGATCGAGCAGGAATCAAGGAAGAATTTAACGCATATGTGCGTAACGCTGATCTTGTGAGCTTCGAGGAAGAGAAATGCCGTCAGTACCACTATGTCACCAATTCCTTTGTGAGGAGGTTTGAATTTTCATCGTCACGCAATTCTCAAACTGTCTTGTTTGATCTTTATGAAAATTCTTATACTATGGATTTAGAGGATTTTAATACTGCTTGCAAACTTCCACAATGGGGTAGTCCTAGTGAACCTCGCAAATCTGAATTTAGAGATTTTCTTGCTAGTATAACTGTGGGGGAATCTAGAGACATAGCACAAGCTACCATAAGGAGCATTCATTTTCCTACTATACATTATTTTGCTCTCTTCATAGGTAGGTGCGTAAATGGTAAGGATGAAGCATGTCACATGTGTGTCCCCGACCTCAGTGTTCTCAAGAGTTCTGTATTAGGAGATAAACATTATAATTTGGGAGCCATTGTTGCACGTAGGTTGCATAATAATAGATTTAATGGAGATTTCTTTGGTGGAATTTATGCAACCCGTTTAGCTAATTTTCTTAATATATCCATACGTGAGTATGATGTTGAGTTGCCTCCTGTTTATTTAGATTATGAGGCTATGGTTCGTCATCAGTTTGTTGAGAGGAACGATCAGTTCCTCCAATACCGACTAATCTTTGACAGACGACGCACCTATCACGTCGCTCTCCCTGCTCGTACTTTCTTTGACTTTCAGGCAAAGGGGAGATATTTTATAACCAGAGAGGAGGCGGATGAGTATAAGAGGAGGGCTGAGATAGCTCGCCTCCAAGCTGCAGCCCACGATGCAATAACTGCTGCATCTCAGTACGACCCCAGCTACAGCTTAGGATATCCGCCAGGCCAGCCGTGGCAATAGACCAAATTAGGCCAAAAGCCTAAGCTTGGGGGAGTACGTATCTCTCACCGACATTACATTCATGTTCACACACTCATTGCTAGTTGTCGGTGCTCATACTTTTTCACTATAATATCCATGCTAGTTATTTTCCTTTTTATGCTTTCTTCTTGTGTGTTTGAAAAACCTTAAGAAAACTAAAAAAAATTAGTAGTAGATTTTAGCTAGTTTATTTTCTTGCTGTAGTGGTAATAATTAAAAAGAAAACCCAAAACTATTTCCTGTTCTTCTTTTGCTTGTTGGGAGCTTTCCCGTGTAAATAGTTTTATTTCTTTTCTTTTCTTTGGGGGTCGATAGGAGAAGACCATAATGAAATTGTTGAAGTGGCTCTTATATGCATTATTGTTGATTTAACCAAGAGCCCATATTGCCTTGTTTTCTCTTGTTTATTGAATGCTCGTAGATTCTACCTTAGTCCAATGCACGTGCACTATTATTATTATTCACATCATTCGGTCATGCAAGTGAAAGGCAATTATGACGATATATGATGGACTGATTGAGATGAGAGAAGCTGGTATGAACTCGACCTCTCTTGTTTTTGTAAATATGATTAGTTCATCGTTCCTAATTCAGCCTATTATGAATAAACATGTTTGCAATGAAAGTTAGATATTATAGTTGCTTATGCCATGTTTAAGTAGCTAGGAGTTTATAATGGTTTACCTTGCGTGCCAACATGCTATTAAAATGGTTGTGATGTGGTATAGTAGGGTGGTATCCACCTTTGAATGATTCAAGTCACTGGACTTGGCACATGTTCACGCATGTAGTTGAAACAAAATCAACATAGACTTCACGATATTTATGTTCATGGTGGATTATATCCTACTCATGCTTGCACTCAATGTTTATTAATTTTAATGCATGTTCATGACTGTTGTCCCTCTCTAGTTGGTCGCTTCCCAGTCTTTTTCTAGCCTTCACTTGTACTAAGCGGGAATACTGCTTGTGCATCCAATCCCTTAAACCCCAAAGTTATTCCATATGAGTCCACTATACCTTCCTATATGCGGTATCTACCTGCCGTTCCAAGTAAATTTGTATGTGCCAAACTCCAAACCTTCAAATGAAATTCTGTTTTGTATGCTTGAATAGCTCATGTATCAACTAGGGTTGTCCGTATCTTCCATGTTAGGCGGGTTATTCTCAAGAGGAGTGGACTCCGCTCCTCACTCACGAGAAAATGGCTGGTCACCGGGATGCCCAGTCCCATGCTTTATGCAAATCAAATCAAAATAATTGCAAACCAAACTCCCCCGGGACTGTTGTTAGTTGGAGGCACTCGTTGTTTCGAGCAAGCCATGGATTGATGCTTGTTGGTGGAGGGGGAGTATAAACTTTACCATTCTATTTGGGAACCGCCTATAATGTGTGTAGCATGGAAGATATCGCCATCTCTTGGTTGTTATGTTGACAATGACAGTATGCCGCTCAAAATATTATTTATCTCTGCTTTAAAATCGAGCCCTGGCACCTCTACAAATCCATGCTTCCCTCTGCGAAGGGCCTATCTATTTACTTTTATGTTGAGTCATCACCCTCTTATTAAAAAGCACCAGCTGGAGAGCACCGCTGTCATTTGCATTCATTACTATTAATTTATATTGGGTATGAATATGACTGGATCTCTTTTACCACGAATTACAATGTTTAGTCAGCCCTTGATCTTTAAAGGTGCTCTGCATTTATGTTTTGCGGTCTCAGAAAGGGCTAGCGAGATACCATCTTGTTATATCATATCATGATTGTTTTGAGAAAGTGTTGTCATCCGAGATTTATTATTATTGCTCGCTAGTTGATTATGCCATTGACATGAGTAAACATGAGACCTAAGTGTTATTGTGAATATGGTTAGTCATAATCTTTGCCGAAAACTTGAATGCTGGCTTTACATATTTACAACAACAAGAGCACACAGAGTTTGTAAAAGTTTTTCTTTATCACTTTCAGTTTATCAACTGAATTGCTTGAGGACAAGCAAAGGTTTAAGCTTGGGGGAGTTGATACGTCTCCGTCGTATCTACTTTTCCAAACACTTTTGCCCTTGTTTTGGACTCTAACTTGCATGATTTGAATGGAACTAACCCGGACAGACGTTGTTTTCAGCAGAATTGCCATGGTTTTATTTATGTGCAGAAACAAAAGTTCTCGGAATGACCTGAAACTTCACAAAGATTATGTTTGGAAATAATAAAAAATACGTGCGAAAGAATCAAGGCCAAGGGGGCCAGACCCTTTCCACGAGGGTGGGGGTGCGCTCGCCCCCCTGGGCGCGCCCCCTGCCTCGTGGGCCTCCTGGAGCTCCACCGACCTCAACTCCAACTCCATATATTCGTGTTCGGGGAGAAAAAAATGAGAGAAAGATTCATCGCGTTTTACGATACGGAGCCACCGCCAAGCCCTAAACTCTCCCGGGAGGGCTGATCTGGAGTCCATTCAGGGCTCCGGAGAGGGGAATCTGTCACCATCGTCATCATCAACAATCCTCCATCACGAATTTCATGATGCTCACTGCCGTGCGTGAGTAATTCCACCGTAGGCTTTTTCTTTTTCGGCCCTGTATATAGCTTCCCCTTGTTTACAAATTCTCGGCATGTAAAATAGCCTTCATGTTTAGGCATTCTCTGTAATAAAATGTTTCGATGTATCGAACAAATTATAATGGAAACAGTTTTTGGCTGCCAACCCCTGTTCGGTGTTGGTTTATTTCATAATCTGTATTTCTTCTTCGCTTCAGATTGCCATGCATACTTTGGTACGGCTAAAATGCCAGGGGCTCTATCCGACCACGAACATTTCCAAAAGTCCGAACACTTTTAGAGTATGCTTCAACGTCCCGAATATTGACTTATATGCATTAGCTCCGAATCATGTCTTTGGTCAATAGTTTGGTTGCCCGACTCCTCTGATTACCACCTTACGTTCCGCTTGTTCGGCTAAGGTAGTAAAGGGGGAACTACTGCGATTCTGTTTTTGGTTCGTCTGGTCAAACACCAAAGTAGAGAAAGCCAAAAATTGACTGTCATGATATGCTGAGAGCTGGTCGGCGATTCGGTGACTTGCTACAAATCTTTCGCGATTTACTTCGTATTATATGAAGGACTGGTCTTCTCCCAGTCATGCATCTAAGACATCCCTCTTCGGATGGCCGCATACGCACCAGGGGCTATAACTTCGTCCCATCGTCAAACTCCTATGGCTAAGTGAAAGAGATAAAGCTGCATAGTCTGATTGCCTGGTTCGCTGCGCAGACACCTCCTTTACGAACCAAGACGTTGGGTCAAGTGTGATCGCGCGCTATTCCGAACACCCCCGTAGCATCTACATGGGGGCTGAATCCGATGACTAGCAAACTCTCAGAATTAAAAAGCGGCCCCACAGGAGGAAAATAATTTCAGATAAAAGCATACATATATTACAGGCCTTGGTTCATAACACAAAGTCTGGATAAACATATTACATTCACTCAAACATGATATCCTTTGTGAATTGGCCCTATATTCGGGCACCCGCCAGGACGTCGTCGAAGTACCGCTCTGGCTTGCGGTGGTCCTTGCCTTTGGGTGGGCCCTCGGTCGCCACGACGGTGGCCTTCATCTTCGTCCAGTGCATCTTGACACGGGCAAAGGCCATCGGCGCACGCTCTATGCACGCCGAGCGCTTTACGGCTTCAACTCGGGGCAGCGCATCGACGAGTCGCCTCACGAGGCCGAAGTAGCTGCTCAGAATGGGTTCGGATGGCCATAGCCAGACTATGACGTCCCTCATGGCCAAACCGGACATCCTATGCAGCTCCGCCAGTTGCTTCATCTGGTTGTTCAAAAGCACCGGGTGATCTGGTGGCAGGAACTGTGACCAGCACAGCTTCTTTGTCGAGCTCCCCACCTGTGCTCGGAAGAACTCTGCAGCGTCGGCGGCACTCCTCGGAAGATCTGCAAAGGCGTCTGGAGAACTCCACAGTCGAGTGATCAAGGCATATCTCTGACCCCCAAATATACTCTGCAAGAGAAAGGGCTTACCAGCCGCTATCTGTTCGGCCTGCCGGATCTCCTCCCGAGCACCCCAAGACTCGGTCTGCGCCTCTTTGGCCTCTTAGAGGGCCTTGTCGAGATCGGCCGCTTGGGCCGTGCTCTTCTCCTCCAAGGCCTCGCCCTTGCCGATGGTGTCCTTCAGCTCTTGCTCCACCTCGGCCACCCTCTCCTCGTGCTAGCAGTGGGAGACCTGTTCGGTCTTCAGTTCCGCAGCCGCTTTATCAGCGGCTGCTTTATTTGCCCTCGCCTCCTTCTTGGCCTGCGTAAGGGCGCTCTTGAGGGTCTCAACCTCGGTCGTGCTACCTGCAATCATAATCATAGCAGTGCACGAGCTAAACTCTGAATTTGCATATCACTTCAGACATATAAAAACTCTTTTAAACATACCTTGCGCCTCATCGAACTGCTTGTTAATGCGGTCGATCTCATCATCAGCCAGCTTCAGCTTTCGATTGAGTTTGGAAACTGCAGCGGCCTGGGCAGTTGCTGCCAACAGGGAAGCCTGTTATAAAATAGAAAAGTACGTCACCTCTTCCGAATACTATGTGATACTCTATTCATCTTTTTTCCAAACCGAGCATAGTCTCAGGGGCTACTATCTATATACAAGCATATTTCCTTCATATGAAAGCATCTAAGAGTATTACGTCGCATACCTAGAAGCCTATTAGCAGGCTGGTGAAGGCTTCGTTCAGCCCGCTCCTGGCGCACTGAACCTTCTTAACCACCACACCCATCAGGGTGCGGTGCTCCTCCACGATGAAGCACGTCGTAGTGCCTCCACCAGACCATTTGGCGCCTCCAGATTAGTGGAGGTCACCGTCAGAATCGATGCCCCCCTCCTTTAAAGGGGGTTGCTCGCTCAATTCCGGAGCCATATGGGTCTCCAGAATAGTGTTCGGCTGGGGGCCGGACTGGTCAGGGCCCCCGCCGTCGGTCTCCATGGGGGTTGCACCCCCCATGTTCTCGGTAGCCGAGGCATCACCCTCACACTACTAGGAAAAGGGCTATAGATGATCTGGACACTAATGGCGCACCAGACATGTGGTGCGCCACTACTATATACTAATGGCGGACCATGTGTTGGTGCGCCATTAGTGTCCAAATACTAATGGCGCACCACATCCACGGTGCGCCACTAGTAACAATTTTTTTATTTATTTTTCAAAACTAGTAATGGTGCACCAGGGGACAGTGCGCCATTACTAGTTAAACTAGTAATGGCGCACCACATCCACGGTGCGCCACTAGTATTTTTTTCAATTTTTTTCAATTTTTTTTCAAAACTAGTAATGGCGCACCAGGGGATAGTGCGCCATTACTAGTTAAACTAGTAATGGTGCACCACATCCACGGTGCGCCACTAGTATTTTTTTATTTTTTTATTTTTTTTCAAAACTAGTAATGGCGCACCGTGGGAGTGGTACTCACACTACTAGGAAAAGGGCTATAGATGATCTGGACACTAATGGCGCACCAGACATGTGGTGCGCCACTACTATATACTAATGGCGGACCATGTGTTGGTGCGCCATTAGTGTCCAAATACTAATGGCGCACCACATCCATGGTGCGCCACTAGTAACAATTTTTATTTATTTTTCAAAACTAGTAATGGCGCACCAGGGGACAGTGCGCCATTACTAGTTAAACTAGTAATGGCGCACCAGATCCACGGTGCGCCACTAGTATTTTTTTTCTATTTTTTTCTATTTTTTTCAAAACTAGTAATGGCGCACCAGGGGATAGTGCGCCATTACTAGTTGAACTAGTAATGGCACACCACTCCGACGGTGCGCCATTACTAACTTGACCCAAAAATTCCACCGAATGCACCCCCCCATGGACCGCCTTTACAGCTTAAAAAATTAAAAGAAAATGATGGAAATGTCAAAAAAATAAAAGAAAATAAGTGTCCCATGTGATATGTGGTCTAGTTGTTGGGAAAATTTACAAATATGAATTTCGACTTTATTTGCAAAATCTCTCTGGAATTTGTAAAATGGGCATAACTTTTGCATACGAACTCGGATCAAAAAGTTTTTTATATGAAAAATCATCTACTCGAAAAGTTACATCCGAAAAAACCTAACAGAAAAAAAGTTACGGGGCTTTCAAGATCTAGAGGCAAAAAAAATTCAAAAAATTTCAAACATACTAGTGGCGCACCGTTTGCTAGGTGCGCCACTAGTAACAGAAAAAAATTGGTGTTGAATTTTTTTTTGGAATTTTTTTTCAAAAAATGACACGTAATATGACCGGGAAGTTTGAAATATTTTTCAAAATTTCATCATACTCATGAACATGAACAAAGTCCTAGACATCAACAAGGTTTAATAGGATTGATATGGTAGATATATCAACAAGTGCCTGTTAAGTGAGGTGGTGCTGGGGTTGGATAGAATTGTGAAGTTAAGCATGCTCGGGCTGGAGTAGTGTGAGGATGGGTGACCTTCCGGGAAGTTTGACCACTTAGTGCGATTTGACTTGAGATTAAGCATATTGACCCGAGATTAAGCCATAGTGACCCGAGATTAAGAAAAAAACGAAAAAAAATTGAATTATTTTTTCTGAAAAAATATTTGAAAAAAAATTGTTACTAATGGCGCACTTCTATGTGGTGAAAAAATATTTGAAAAAAAATTGTTACTGATGGCGCACTTCTATGTGGTGCGCCATTACTAAGTCAGATAGTAATGGCGCACCGTGGGCTATAGTAATGGCGCACCGTGGGCTATAGTAATGGCGCACTGCCTGGTGCGCCATTAGTATCTGGTATACTAATGGCGCACCTGTGGTGCGCCATTAGTAAAAAATTCTAATGGCGTGGTGCTAGTGGCGCACCTGTAGTGCGCCATTAGTTGGCAAAACAGGTGCGCCACTAGCAGGCCTTTTTCTAGTAGTGTCAGGTGCCGTATTGTCAGCCTCACTTACCCCTCCGTGGGCCGGAGATGCCCTTCAGGACAACACCTCAGTGTCATCCGCGATGGTTGGCGGAGAGGCTCGCGGAGGCGTCTTGCTCTCTGCCATCTCTGGTCCCAGAGAACTCACCTCAAATAGCGATGGGTTAGGGAGGTCGCGAGCAGGGCTGAAATACACACAATATAATATGTTATATTAAAAACATAAAGGACCAAATATTGGTAATGTATCCTTTGATACGTACAATGCGGCCAGGGGCTTCGCCCTGGGGAACCTCTTGGGGATGGGTTGGACATTTGAATCCGAACCACCCGAGAGGGTTATCTTCCCCCTCTTGGACACCCCCTCCTCTGGGTCTATGGAGGCTGCCCTTTTCTTTTCCCCCCCTTGAGGGAAGAGTCACTTTCCGCCTCCTCCTCCTCTTTGTCTTCATCTCCCTCGTGGGAGGAGGGGACTTCGGTCTCTCCGGACACGGCGTCCGAAGTACCCTTACGGCGGAGGCCGCCCTTGGCCTCCTTGATCTTCTTCCTGGCCTTCTTCTCCGGCACCTGATAGGGCGCCGGAACCAGCATCTTCATAAGCTGGGGTGTGGCCGGATCTTCAGGCAGCGGTGCCGGACACTTGATCCGCTCCGCCTTCACTATCTAGCCCTATGAGAGGGACGAAAAACTCATCATGCCTAAGAATTTATGGACCAAGTGTATGTTCGAATAACACACTTATCGGAGTGGCCAGATTCTCGCTGTCGAGGCCGATGTCTTCGGTCTTCTTCGGCCACGTTTTCTGGGCCTTGAAGAGCGGCTTTCAGATCTCTTCGTGCGTTGTGCCGAAGAAGCGCTGCAGGTTCCGTGGACCTTCCAGATTGAACTGCCACATGTGGAGCGGCCGGAGTTGGTAGGGAAGGATCCGACGGAAGAGCATCACCTGAATCACATTAGTGAGACTGGTGTTCTTGCCTATCTTGTTTCTGATGCACTTTTGCAGCATCAGCACTTCCGCGGTCGATCCCCAGTCCAGACCCTTGTTGGTCCACGACGCCAGCCGCATAGGGGGCCCAGATATGAACTCAGGAGTGGCCGCCCACCTGGTGCCGCGGGGTTCGGTGATGTAGAACCACTCCTGTTGCCACACTTTGACGGTCTCCACAAAGGCCCCTTTAGGCCAAGTGGTGTTTGGGAGCTTGCTCACCATGGCGCCGCCGTAGTCCGCATGCTGCCCGTCGACCACCTTCGGCTTCACATTGAAGACTTTTAGCCATAGGCCGAAGTGTGGGGGGATGCGGAGTAGTGCCTCGCACACGACGATAAACGCCGAGATGTGGAGGAAAGAGTGGGGCTAGATCATGGAAATCTAGCCCGTAGTAGAACATGAGGCCGCGGACAAAGGGGTGGAAGGGAAACCCTAGCCCATGGAGGAAATGAGGGATGAACACAACCCTTTCGCCGGGCTCCGGGGTGGGGATAACTTGCTCCTTGGCAGGGAGCCTGTGTGCGCTGTCCGCGGACAGGTACGCCGCCTCCCAGAGCTCCTTGACGCCCTTCTCCGTGACGGAGGAGGCCTCCCACTTGCCCTTCGAGCCAAATTCAGACATGGCTGGAGAGGTTGGCGGCGGTGGAAAAGATTGAAGCTTGGGCGTTCGAGCTCGAGGATGGGAAAACAGGAGAAGGAAGAAGGCGTGGGGAGAAGAGAGGGATCTTTATCCACTTATATAGGCAATTAAAGAATATCAAGCGCCCCCCTTGAGCCTTAAAACTCGCCTATTCCCAAGGGGCCGTGCGAATGGCGCGGTTGGATTACCCAAACCCGTATTGATGAGGATTCCACGATAAGCGGACACGATCTCTATTTTGACAGCATGTGTCAATAGAAGCTATGCCTCGAAACGCGAAGCGGGAGGTGAAAAAACGGTTCGAAATAGTAAAGGAGCGCCCAATGTGACGTTTTGTCGAAAAGTTGTCAGTTGACAAACACTATTTTGACTAAGTATTTTGCCTTCATTGTTGAGGGTTGTGACTATTATGCAGAGCTGGATACAGTTCTTTATGTTTAGAAGATTGCTTTGAAGTATTCGGGAGGAGGAACCCACCTTGCAATGCCGAAGACAACCTACGTGCCGAACATATCATCATTGAAGACTGATTCAGGGGCTACTAAGGAATCCTCGATTAGGGGGTCCTCGGGTGTCTGGGCTGTGTGATATGGGCCGGATTGATGGGCCATCAAGATACAAGGTAGAAGACCTTCCCCCGTTTCCGGATGAGACTCTCCTATGCGTGGATGGCAAGGTTGGCGTCCGGATATGTACTTTCCTTCCTCCTTAAACCAACTCTGTACAACCCTAGGCCCCTCCGGTGTGTATGTAAACCGGAGGGTTTAGTCTGTAGAGGCTATCAGACTTCATATAGGCTAGACATCTAGGGTTTAGCCATTACGATCTCGAGGTAGATCGACTCTTGTAACCCCTATACTCATCAAATACAATCAAGCAGGACGTAGGGTTTTACCTCCATTAAGAGGGCTCGAACCTGGGTAAACATCGTATTCCCTATGTCCCTTGTTACCTTCGATCCTCAGACGCACAGTTCAAGACCCCCTACCCGAGATCGACCGGTTTTGATACCGACACCTGGTCGCTACAGACCGAAGTATGAAATGCAAGCCGCAACCACTGCAAGACAATAAAGACACGCTGAACCAAAAGTGGGTCAAAGTACTCTTGGCTGAGCAATATATCGAAGATCGACTCCATAGCGCGTCAAAATATTATCCTCGCAGATGTTTGTTGCTGGAGTTCGATGATGAATTGGCCGCTGATGCGCCTGACCGACCCCCTAGATGGCGTGATAGGACAGTGCGGGAAAATTTCAACACCCAACCGGCTTCAAGCCGTCACAGGAAGGACCCTGTGGATTACCTAGACCCTCATGATGTTCGGCATCGGATAGAGGCAAACCGGTGCCGCCTCGATCCATTTACGGATCCAGAAGGTGCGAACCCGCGGAACGCGACGGCTATGGTGCCTGGATGGATAGGAAGAGCCGAGATCGGGACCAGGCCTACGCAAAAGTTTTCCTCGATATTCACCGTGACACTGCTTGGACCCAAGGTCCCGCTCACTCGATCTATTTTACAGGCATGGTAATGGTGTTGGAAATATGCCCTAGATGCAATAATAAAGTGGTTATTATTATATTTCATTTGTCATGATAAAGGTTTATTATTCATGCAATAATTGTATTGATCGGAAACTTAAAATACATGTGTGTATACATAAACAAAAATACCAAGTCCCTAGTAAGCCTCTACTAGACTAGCTCGTTTATAAAAAGATGGTTAAGGTTTCCTAACCATAGACATTTTTCATTTGATAACGGGATCACGTCATTTGGAGAATGATGTGATGGATAAGACCCATCCGTTAGCATAGCATATGATCATTCAGTTTATTGCTACTGCTTTCTTAATGTCAAATACATGTTCCTTCGACCATCAGATCATGCAACTCCCGGACTCCGGAGGAATGCCTTGTGTGTATCAAACGTCACTTCGTAACTGGGTGATCATAAAGGTGCTCTACAGGTATCTCCGAAGGTGTCTGTTGAGTTGGCATGGATTCAGATTGAGATTTTTCATTCTGTATGACGGAAAGGTATTTCTGGGCCCTCTCGGTAATACATCATCACAAGAAGCTTGCAAGCGAAGTTACTAAGGAGTTAGTTACAAGATGATGTATTACGGAACTAGTAAAGAGACTTGCCGGTAACGAGATTGAACTACGTATGGAGATACTAACGATCGAATCTCGGGCAAGTAACATAATGACGGACAAAGGGAACTACGTATGTTGTCATAAATGTTCGACTGATAAAGATCTTCATAGAATATGTAGGAACCAATATGGGCATCCAGGCCCCGCTATTGGTTATTGACCGGAGAAGCGTTTCAGTTATGTTTACATCATTCTCGAACCTGTAGGGTCTGCACGCTTAGTGTTCATTGACCATATAGCACTACTACAGGATGCTGCTAACATGACACTACAATCAGAGACCCTTCAACGAACTTGTGTGCGATGAGTAATCACAAACAGTGATGTAAAAAACATTAAAAAAGATGCAAAATGTTTGCGATGGCGGATACATCGAACACAGTTCATATTATAGTTGCGTGTGCGATGCGTGGCATACGGTTCACTCCAATGAACTGATTGCAATGAGCTTAACAACAAAAACGGGCAGCCAGATGAAGGTGTGTGCGATATACGACATACAGTTCACCCCGATGACCTGTTTGTGATGAGCCGAGACAACAAAAACAGTCAGCCAGATCACGGTGTGTGCGATATATGGCATACAGTTCACTTGGATGAACTATTTTCGATTAGGCAACACAATAGAAACAGTCAGAAAGATCAAGGTGTCTGCGGTAGAGGGCATACAGTTCATTCCGATGAACTATTTGCGTTGAGCCAAGAGAACATAAAATGTTCAACTTAACAAGATGTGTGTGATATGTGGCAAACAGGTCCGTAATCAGAAATGTGTGGGAAGACCAATAATAACACAGACGATTGCTGCTAATAAGCCGTGTGTTTTGTGGGCAAATGCTTGCTGGTATACAATTGTCAGCGATTGACGAAATTATCACCGACGAGTTCCCTAGTATGGTCCGTGTGCGATGTCATTGCATACAGAACAACAACATATGTACGTATAACTTATAAGGACTTGATTCCATAAACAAATTGAGATCCAATTACATAGGTGACTAGTACACACATGACCTTTGCACATGCCAAAGTATGTTCCAAAATGCCTAGAAAACACAAATAATGTATAAAAAGGTAAAACGAACCCTGAATAATTTTATATTTTTTAGGATGATGCTCCTATAGTTGCATGATGCATGTGTAAATAAATCAAGGCAGGAAGAGATAGCGTATGTCGTTTCGCACACATAGGTGTCCAGTTCCCTCTCGGAACCATGAGGCTTTTTGAGAGAAAGCTCATGCTTGTAAGAAGTTTATACCAAAACTTGTCCCAAATTGGACTAATTTTTACCACAACATGTTGGTGCCATGTCACAATACCATCCCAAGTTTCATGATTTTCAAGCCAGTTTTGGATTTACAGTAATATTAAAATCCGGTTTCTCAATGTTTACTGTCGAGTCGACAGTGCCTTGGATAGGCGTTTTCCTTGTGGGTCCCAAATGTCAGAATCCAAATCTGTCAGTACCATGCAACTATTCTTATTAAGAATTACAACTCATTTGGTGTGCTAGCTGAAAATAAGTTTGTGGGTGCTGGCAGGCGCTAAAAACTTGTGGGTTCTATAATGAACACTGATCTCAAGGATCCCGCAAGAATGATGTTCTTTCCCTATGTTGTGATTTCCTATACTATTCATGTCTTAATTAAAGAAATGGCAAGCCATTGGCTCAATATGAAAGAAAATATGGGTCAAAGACGAGTTGAAAAGGCAACAATATCTAACTCTAGCTTACAAAAGGTACAAAAGCACGAGGATTAATTCCTCATCAGGTTTACACATAATGCAGAATGAACAGGACAATAACATCTAACTCAACCGAAGTTTTTGGCAGTCACAATCAAATGGATCGGTCCGATCCATAAAATCAAGACCCCGCTACAAAAGATCTACTGGTCCATGATGATGACGATAACCCACAAGTATAGGGGATCAATTGTAGCCTCTTTCGATAAGTAAGAGTGTCGAACCCAACGAGGAGCTAAAGGTAGAACAAATATTCCCTCAAATTCTATCGACCACCGATATAACTCTACGCACGCTTAACGTTTGCTTTACCTAAAACAAGTATGAAACAAAAAGTACTTTGTAGGTGTTGTTGGATAGGTTTGCAAGAATATAAAGAGCACGTAAATAAAAACTAGGGGCTGTTTAGGTAAAGAAGCAATAAAGTTAGTATAGCGAGTGTGGAAAAGTGGTGGTAGGAGTTGCGAAATTGTCCCTAAGCAATTGACTACTTTACTAGACCGATAGCAAGTTTTATGTGGGAGAGGCCACTGCTAGCATGTCATCCCTGACTTGGAATTCTATGCACTTATGATTGTAACTATTAGCAAGCATCCGCAACTACTAACGTTCATTAAGGTAAAACCCAATCATAGCAATATATTGGTCCCCCTTCAATCCCGTATGCATCAATTTCTATGCTAGGTTCAAGCTTCTGTCACTCTAGCCCTCCAATACATAGTCCTATCAACATACAACTAACCCTATGGTGTGATCCACGCGCGCGCTCATATGTTGGGAACCAAAGGACAGGAACATAACCACAAGCAAATTAAACCAATCATAGCAATTCACCAATTACCGATAGGACAACGAAAATCTACTCAGACATCATAGGATGGCAACACATCATTGGATAATAATATGAAGCATAAAGCACCATGTTAAAGTAGAGGGTACAACGGGTTGCGGGAGAGTGGACCGCTGTAGATAGATGGGAGAAGGTGATGAAGATGTTCGTGAAGATGACAGAGGTGTTGGTGTAGATTGCGGTGACGATGATGGCCCCCGCGGCGTTCCGGCGCCACCGGGAGAGAGAGGGAGAGAGCCCCTCTTCTTCTTCTTCCTTGACCTTCCCCCTAGATGGTAGAAGGGTTTCCCCTCTGGTCCATGGTCTCCAAGGCGGTGGAGGGGCAAGAGCCCCGATGAGATTGGATCTCTCTCTCTCTCTCTGTTTCCTTCTGTTTCTGCGCTCCCTGACTCTGCCCTTTCACCGTTTCTTAAATTCCCAGAGATCCGTAACTCCTATTGGGCTTAAATTTGGACACGGTTTTTATCCGGATATTGGCTTCCTTGCGGCGAAAGAAGGGCACAAACCGAGTGGCCACGAGGGCCCAGGGCGTGCCTGACCCCCTAGAGCGCGCCCCTCACCCTCGTGGGCCCCTCGGGCATCGTCTCGCGTTGATTCCACTTCCCAAAATTCACATATATTCCAAAAAGATCTCCGTCAGTTTTTATCACGTTTGGACTCCGTTTGATATGGATTTCTGCGAAACAAAAAACATGCAACAAACAGGAACTGGCTCTGGGCACTGGATCAATATGTTAGTCCCAAAAATAGTATAAAAAGTTGCCAAAAGTATGTAAAAGTTGTAGAATATTGGCATGGAACAATCAAAAATTATAGATATGACGGAGACGTATCAGCATCCCCAAGCTTAATTCCTGCTCGTCCTCGAGTAGGTAAATGACAAAAAAGATAATTTTTGATGTGGAATGCTACCTAGCATAATCTTGATCATGTAATCTAATCATGGCATGAATATTAAGACATGAGTGATTCAAAGCAATAGTATATCATTTGACATTAAGATAATAATACTTCAAGCATACTAATAAAGCAATCATGTCTTTTCAAAATAACATGGCCAAAGAAAGTTATCCCTACAAAATCATATGGTCTGGCTATGCTCCATCTTCACCACACAAAATATTCAAATCATGCACAACCCCGATGACAAGCCAAGCAAATGTTTCATACTTTTGACGGTCTCAAACCTTTTCAACTTTCACGCAATACAAGAGCGTGTGCCATGGCCATAGCACTATAGGTGGAATAGAATATGATGGTGGATGTTGTGTGGAGAAAACAAAAAGCAAGAAAGTCTCACATCCATGCGGCTAATCAACGGGCTATGGAGATGCCCATCAATTGATGTCAATGCGAGGAGTACACTACAAAAAAATACACTTCCGTGATGATACGTGTTTGTCACAGTAGGTCGCGTTTTTTGTCATGCATGTACATCCATGACGATTTTATGATAAAATCAAGATAGTCATACCTGTGCTGTCGTAGAAGTGTTCCATGACATTACCAAAATTATCATCACGGAAGTGTGCACTTCCATGACGATAAATCGCGCGTCACAGAAGTGCTTTCGTCAAGGGTGACCGACACGTGGCATCCACCATAACGGAACGCCGTTAAGCTATCGGGTCGGGTTTTGGATCCAATAACCTGTTAACAGCCCCGACCAATGGGGATTTTCCACGTGTAAAATCATCATTGGCTGGAGGAAACACGTGTCGGCTCATCGTTGGGACAGATGTCATCCACTCATTGGACAGAAGGTGCCTATGATACGTCGACACGTGGCACGGCCCAAAGAGGCCCATTCCTGTGAAAAGGCCGGCCCGTTTGACTTGGTCAAAAGGTGGCAGGCCGGCCCATGGAAAGCCTGTTAACGGCCTGTTCGCATATAGCCCATTTACAGCCCGCTAACCCAAGGCCCATTACGCCCTATCCGAATTAGGCCCAGTAGCGTCATCTGGGCCATCCAATATGATTCCAGCCCGTTTTCACTTCTGGCCCATGTATGGCCCATGACGTCTTTCGGCCCATATGAGGCCCTATGTAACTCTTGGCCTATTAACGGCCCGTGGTGAAACTGGCCCGTAATGAACAGTGTATCACTTTACACCCATTAACGGCCCGTGGTGAAACTGGCCCGTAATGAACAGTGTATCACTTTATACCCATTAACGGCCCGTTATTCCGTTGGGCCGTTTCCAGCCCATGTTATCTTTCGGCCTTCTCAGAGCCCATTTATTCTTGGGCTCATTTCCAGCATTCGTTTACTTACGGCCCGTTACTGTCATTTTCTGCTTGTGGGCCAAATTCAGCCCGTGGTTACAGTCGGCCCGTTTGTGGTCCGTTAATACGTTGGGCCGTTTTCATAGCGTCATCAAATATGGCCTATTAACGATGGCCCGTTATGGTCGGCCCATGAACGGACGATTCCAACTCTAGCCCGTTTACGGCCATAATGCGGCCTGTTATTGGCCCATGTTTGGCCAATCGATCATACGGCCCGTATAAGGCCCATTGATGATACGGCCCGTAGAAGGCCCATTGTTTCTACGGCCCGTAGAAGGCCTACTGTTTCTACGGCCCGTAGAAGGCCCACTGTTTCTACGGCCCGTAGGAGGCCCAGTGTCACTACAGTAAATATTAGCCCATGGTTATTGTGGCCTAGTTTTAAAAAATAGGTTATTGCAGCCACTAGCAAACCGCGGAAAAAGAACTGCACTGACTACAAGCAAACAAATAAACAAGACAACAAGGAAATAAATAAGCAAGCAACTTATGCTAGGCTATCACGGCTATTACACATATTACATCCACTGGGCATCAAAGTTCGCCACCAGTGCAAATATAGGGAACAAAGCAGCATATAAACGCCGCAGCAAAACAAGTCCAGAACTGAAACCACTTCAGAAGAGTTCAAGAAACAATATCCTGGGTACCCATAATGCTGGCAAGATGCTTAGCAAGCTTATTAACTTTCTCTTGTTTGGCGCTTAAATCCTCCAGCGCTTGCTGTTGCACAAGAAAGTACGCATCTGAATTCTGCAGGGACTTCCTCAGTCCTTCGGCTTCTTGCCGCAGCACAGCTGACTGATGCCTTTCAGCTTGTAGCTGAGACTGAAGAAGCCGAAGTGATTCAGGCAGCGAGTTCGAAGAGCTTGTGCCAGCGGTACTGGCCAGTAACTCGAACACTACATCAACGCAGGACTGTGGGGTTTTCTCACTGTCTACAAGATCGTTTTTATCACCTTTCTTGGAGACCAACAGGGTTGTCTCACTATCTTGAACCTTATCTGCATTACTTTCTCTACCATTGCATAGTGGGGTGCTCTTCTCCAATATTCTGTTTGCATACTACAAGAGAAACAAGCAGACACATCACAGGTTTAGCTTGTAGTATACGAAACTCATTTTGGTAAACCGGTTCAGTAGTAAGGTGGACAGGATAACAGCATGAAACAAACATATATCTATGTACTATGGTCACTGTATTGTCCATATCATTCTAGTTTATGTTCCCTAATCAAGATAGAGACACAGTTCAACTCATATATTTTTAAGACACAGCAGCATAGACAGAATATAAGTGTGAGAAACTACACAGCATTGGCAGCACTTGTAATGTGCATCACATGAGAACATAACTGTTTATACAACTTAAACTGAAATCAACATAGAGCAAGAAGTTAGAACAACAATCCAGTTAAAGAAATAGGTTTAAAACATACCTGTTGCGCCATTGGAGTTTCAATTGGATCCTTCAAATTCGAAAGTAGTTGGTATGAGTAAATACAGTGATGCAACAGCAAAGGAGTATGGACCATAGCTACGGAATCTGACCTGAGAACAGTTGCTCTTCTGCTTTAAACGTGGAGTTTGGGTTAGCTGTGGTGGTCTTCGTGCTTTGGGCACTGCAGTAGCTTTACAAACTGCTCGTGTGGGGGTACTCTGTGGTGGACATGGTGCTTTGTCAACTATAAGTGGGTTACTATCCGCTGGGGTTGCGGTTAGATGGGTTGTAGCTGGTTCTCTGCCCAACGGTGTAAGTGTGCAATCTGGAAGAGTCTCGATTATGTGTGGTGGGGCTAGTTTGTGGGCCAGTACAACCATGGTTCTATCTGCATCGACGGGTAGCACTGTCTTTTGTGAAGAACGGGTTTTTGCTCCCTTAGATACTGCCATCACCCCCTCCAATTCAAATGGCTGATAAACAAGAAAAGAAATTGAACGTACAGACATTGTATGATAGACAGATGTGGTAATTCACATATATGTTGTCTAACCAAACAGGACAGCATGACACAATTTCACATATATGATGCCTAACTAAACAGGATAGCATGACACAGTTTCAGATATATGATGGATAACTTAACAGGATATAATGGCATAATTCAACATATGATGAGTACCTAAACAGGATGACATGACAAAACTATATGATGTCTTTCTAAAATAGGTTGGGATGAAATAATTCACATACATGTTGTCTAAGTATACAGGATGGCATGATATAATTGACATAATTGATTCATATACTAAGCAGCTGGCACTCGCATGTATGATCTCTAAACTAAGCAGATAGAATTCAATATTGTGCATATGATGTCTAAACTAAGCAATGCAAGACACCATATGCATCATATGAGAAATATAAACATTGCAACTTAGAGCATACACCTCAGGTGGGATATAGGACTGGTCATCTGTCTCTGAATCCTCCTCTGAGGAGCTCCCTGTAACCATCGAGATATATGCTTCAACAGGTACCATTGCCTGCTCTGAAGACCTTGTTTTCACTCCAGATTTTTCCATAACCGGCTCAAATGGCTGATACACATGAAGAGTAGTTCAATATACACAGATTGTCGACAAATGGAATACGTAATGAAAAAAAAGATGGCATGAGATAATTCACATATATGATGCCTGGCTCCATGGCGGTGCATAATTCACATATATGATAACTGGCTGAAAAACATGGCATTGCATAATTCACATATCTGATATAGAAAGCAAACAGGAGGCATTCACACAAAGCATGTCTAATCTAAGCAGATGGCATGGCAATGCAAGACACCATATGCATGATATGAGCAATATAACCCAGCCAAGTTAGAGCATGCACCTCGGGGGGGGGGATACGACTGGTCATCTCTCTCTGAATCCTCCTCTGAGGAGCTATCTGTAACCAGCAAGAAATCTGCATCGACAGGTAGCACTGACTGCTCAGAAGACCTTGTTTTCACTCCAGATTTTCCCATGACCGACTCAAATGGCTGATGCACAGGAAGAGTAGATGAATGTATAAACATTGTTGACAAATGGAATACATTATGGAAAAAAATATGGCACAATACAATTCACATATACGATGACTGGCTAAACAGGATGGCATTGCATGATTCACGTATATGATGCCTGGCTAAAGAAGATGGCATTGCATAATTCCCATATACTCCCTCCGTTCCTAAATATTTGTCTTTTTAGAGATTTCAAATGGACTACCACATACGGATGTATATAGACATATTTTAGAGTGTAGATTCACTCATTTTGTTCCGTATGTAGTCACTTGTTGAAATCTCTAAAAAGACAAATATTTAGGAATGGTGGGAGTATGATATAGAAACCAAACAGGTGGCATTCACACAAAGCAAATCTAAACTAAGCTGATGACATATAAGATGTATAATGTAAGCAATGCAAGGCGCCATATGCATGATATGACCAACATCAGCATGCCAGGTTAGAGCAAACACCTCAGGTGGTAAACAGGCGTGGTCGGCTCCTTCTGAATCTCCATCTGAACAGTTATCTTCCTCTGGAATACAATCTGGAAATGCAGGAGGGGGGGGCACTTCGCCCACCATGGAGCGGCGTCTGCATGACATTATATTCGCACGCAACGGTCTTCTCTTTTTCTCTACATGTTCAGTACGATTGTGTACAATATCTGACATGCATAATAAAAAATAGTTAGATTTTGTAAGGCCTAAGGGGTGCATGCAAAAATCAAGACTGATGGTAGCAAACGAGTGGATGGATCCAAAACTAATGATAGCAGGTAGATTATAGCTTCAGTTTAAAAAGATAGACAATGGATCATCTATTGTTTGTTGCCCACCCAACATGAACCACATAGAAGACCCCAGATGAACCAGATAGTAGACAGATACTATTCGTTGCTGGCTCGATATGAGACCCATGGGCAATTCAAAACTCAAGATTGAACGATAAAGTTGCAGGTAATAATAACCGATGTATAACGTAAGGAAACACGAAAGACTGCGACCTCTCTTCCGGAACTGTGTAGTCCTCAGGTTCATCTGCTCAGTCGATGATGGTAATGCAGTTGGCGTGGCTGCCGGCAACGGGGAAGATGATCTGAGGCGGCGAAAGGAAGTCTGCAGGGGGGATCTCTGCTGCAGTGAACGCTTCTGTCGATGGTGCACCTCAGGTGGGGTGGATGACGGCACGGCAGGAGCAAGACATAACACACAGTTTTCTTTGACGCCTATCTGAAAATGAAGTAAATCTGTAAGGGCTCCTTAGAATTGGAGGATTCTATAAACGCAGGGACAGGAAAAACACAGGAATAGGATAGGAATGCACATGCAAAACAGAGCATTTGGAAACATAGGATTTCAGTCAACCTGGGTGTTTGGCTCACATGAATTGGAAGAACAGAGGAATGGAGAAACAAAGTGATGCGACGAGTGTACAACCTCTTGGCATAGCCTTGTGGACCTCAGCATCATTGGGTTGGACGTGGAGGATGGTGATGATGCTGGTGTGACTGTCGGAGGCGGGGAAGAAGATCCGAGGCCTCTGGAAACGGCGCCGAGGGTACTGCTCCGCTGTGATGGACGGTTCCGTCGTTGGAGCAGCTCCGCTAAGGTGTACGGCGACGAGGCTGAAGCATGACAAGACAGACAACGTTAATCTGAAGTGGGACCCTAATATCATCTGCAATAGATGATGTAAAATACATCACCAAAAAGTGCTACTCCCTCCGTTCCTAAATATTTGTCTTTCTAGATATTTCAACAAGTGACTACATACGAAGCAAAGTGAGTGAATCTACACTCTAAAATGTGTCTACATGCATCCGATGTTGTAGTCCATTTGAAATGTTAGAAAGACATATTTCGGAACGGATGGAGTAGATGTAAAACGCATCAGCCACGCCACGGCCGCTCCGACAGATGCTGTAAGTACTTTTCACTCTGAACTTAACTGAAGAAAATGAACTTCACAGTCGAAACTGAATTTTACTGTCGAAACTGATTGAACTAGTAACAGAGCATTGCAATAGATGTTTAGGGCGTTCGAGCACTAGTAGCAGAGAAGCAGTGATCTAAATCAGCAGACGCTCGAGCAGGGAACGCACTAGCAGAGAGCAAGTCATGCAGTAGCACCGCGAGCGATTGCTAAAGCAGCAACTCCTGTAGCTGCCGGAGGTCGTGCAGCAGCAGCAGCGCAAGTGAGAGCAAGAGCAGAGCAGTAGCACGAACAAAGCAGGAGCAGTGCAGCAGCGCGACCGACAGCAAGAACAGAGCCGCAGCGCGAGCGAGAGCCGGAGCAGCTGCAGCTAGTGTCGTTGTGGAAGTCGCCGCCGAGGAAGCAACGACATGGGGGAGAGACGCCGTGGATGATGTGGCCGGCGACGGCGCCGTCGATGGAGACACGCCATGTCTGCTCGGTATCGAGCACCGGCAGCCCCGTGAGATCGAATAAAAGATAAAATGCAGCGGTGAGTGCAGAACCTCCTTGGTGGCGCCGAGTTGGCCTCGGCTTCATCGGAGGAATTGGTGAGGGTGATGCGGTTTCGGTGGCGCAGGTCAAGACGGCGCTGTGGGGATTGAGGTGGCGCGATAGACGAGGCAAACGTCAGGGCAGCTCCTTGGAGGTGGAGGACGGGGCGGCTGATCCGGCGGGACAACGAGATCGATAACGGATCCTCATCCGGTGCGGTGGATGAGGGACGGCGAGCTGTTGCGGTGGATGACGTAGTCGGGGAAGAGTCTCCGGCTGGGCGGCGGTCGGGAGGCCGACGGAGGAGCGTGGGGTTTCGCGGGTTTTGGCGGCCTCGGTGTACGAATGGGGGGCGAAGGGGGAGGGGGGAGCCAAGCTTAGGGACGCGCTTGTCCGAAATGTAGGGTAAGTTACCAGCGTACCCCCACCGGTTTTGACACCGCGACGTGGAGCTTCATTTCCGGCTGAGGGGTAGAAGGGGGATTTCGCGTGTCTGGGCTGCGGGAGCGATTTCGGATGAGGAGGGAGTTCTCGCGCGCGTCCAAATTTCAGGATAACAAGGCGCGGCGCGGGTTGAAGAAGCGGGAGTTTCAAAGCAGGTGAGACAAAAGATACTCGAGCTTGAAAATTTCGGGATAACAAGGTGCAGATTCCTTGTTCGGCAGAACAAACTTAACGTGTAAAAAAACAATTCATACAAGACACAAGAGAGTCATGTCCCCTTTTACTATATTGCTATAGATGCCATTGAAAAAACTACAAGAAAAATGTAAAAAAATCGGGAGAACAAGATTACCCTGCACAGTACCAAATCGATTCGCACTTCCCTCAACAACAACAAAAAACAAATCAATTCCCACCAAAGAAAGAGTAATGTCCCTTTTTATATGATTACAGATGCCATGATCTCGAATTTCAATTTTTGAATCCACGTTATGTTGAATTCGAATATATCGTTAGGTGACCTTGCGGTTTATAATTGATGTAGTCGTACATTTTGATCTTCCATCATATATGAACATTTTACTCCACCATGTGAACATATATATTGTCGTCTACCATATGGACTAAATTTGAATCAATTTTCCTTATTTGAATACGATTGTTGTCAAGTTATACAATAATTTAAATATTATCTTGATAACAAAAAACATACATATAGCAGTAATCATATTTCACTATGAACTACATGTACCATACGCTCTCCAATTCAAATATTTGTATCCATTTTATGTTGAATTCAAATCATAGTACATTATTGGTCTAGGTAGCGAGATGTTTGGGATAATCTAAACCCTGTTTTCATACGTATAATTTTTGGCTGAATTGGGACAAGTTTTGGTATAAGCCTCTTGCAAAACCGGAGATTCTCTCAACAAGCCTCGTGGTTCCGAGAGGGAACGTGTCACCTTTGTGTGCGAAACGATATACGCTGCCTCCCCCCTGATTTTATTTACAGAGGCAACATAGAACTATATGAGTGCCCTGTTAAATTTTGGAATTATTTCGGGTTCATTTGGCCTTTTTATACATTAATTGAGTTTCTGGACTTTTAATGTGCATAATCTAAATATGAATTGCATGCACATGCTCCGGTGCACCAAAGTGGGTTGAAAAATCACATGTGTGTCCTTGGTTGAATTTCTAGGTCCCATGGAAGAAATGAGAATGAAATTCAAACATCTGGGCGTCATGACTCGGCCGAGAACATCGAGAAACTTTGATTTTAAATTCATGTAAATCCAAAACTCGCCTGGAAATCATGAAACTTGGCATGGTGTCATGTCATGGCACTAACATGTTGTGGTAAAAAATTGGGCCGATTTGGAAGCTCGTGGTTCTAAGAGGGAACGTGCCACCTTTGAGTGTGAAACGATATACGCTGCCCCCCCTTGAGTTTCTTAACAAAGGCAACATAGAACTACATTAGTGCCCTGTTAAATTTTGGAATTATTCCGGGTTCGTTTGTCGTTTTTATACATTAATTGAGTTTCTGGTCATTTAATGTGCATAAGTCAAATTTGAACTACAAGCACATGCTCTCGTGCACCAAAGTTGGTTGAAAAATCACATTTGTGTCCTCGGGTGAATTTCTAGGTCCCATGCAAGAAATGAGAATAAAATTAAAACATCTGGGCATCGTGGCTCGGCCGAGAACATTGAGAAACTTGGTTTTAAAATTCTTGTAAATCCAAAACACGTCTGAAAATCATGAAACTTGGCATGGATGTCATGTCATGGTACTACCATGTTGTGGTAAAAAAATTGGCCGAATAGGAACAGATTTTGGTATAAGCTTCTTGCAAACCGAAGCTTCTCTCAAGAAGGCTCGTGGTTCTGAGAGGGAACGTGCCACCTTTGAGTGCGAAACGATATACGTTGTCCCCCTTGAGTTTATTTACAAAGGCAACATAGAACTACATGAGTGCCCTGTTAAATTTTGGAATTATTCCGGCTTCGTTTGGCCTTATTTACACATTAATTGAGTTTTTGGTCATTTAATGTGCATAATACAAATTTGAACTACAAGCACATGCTCCCGTGCACCAAAGTTGGTTGAAAAATCACATTTGTGTCCTCGGGTGAATTTCTACTCCCTCCTTCCATCTATATAGGTCCTAATGCGTTTTTCGAGGCTAACTTTGACCAAACGTTAGAGCAATAATATATGACATGCAACTTACACAAAGCATACCTTCAAATTTGTATGTCAAAGGAGCTTCCAATAATATAATTTTCATAGTATACATCTCATGTGCTATTAATCTTGTCAATAGTCAAAGGCTGTCTTGAAAAACACATTAGGCCCTATATAGATGGAAGGAGGGAGTAGGTCCCATGCAAAAAATGAGAATAAAATTCAAACATCTGGGCATCGTGGCTCGGTCGAGAACATTGAGAAACTTGGTTTTAAAATCATGAAACTTGGCATGGTGTCATGTCATGGTAGTACCATGCCGTGGTAAAAAAATTGGCCGAATAGGAACAAATTTTGGTATAAGCTTCTTGCAAATCGGAGCTTCTCTCAAGAAGGCTCGTGGTTCTGGGAGGGAACGTGTCACCTTTGTGTGCATAATTCAAATTTGAAATACAAGCACATGTTCCAGTGCACCAAAGTTGGTTGAAAAATCACATGTGTGTCCTCGGGTAAATTTCTAGGTTCCATGCAAGAAATGGGAATGAAATACAAAATTCTAGGCGTCGTGGCTGGGTTGGAAACATTGAGAAACTTAGTTTTTTAATTCCTGTAAATCCAAAACACGCATGGAAATAATGAAACTTGGCTTGGTGCCATGACATGGCACCAACATGCTGTGGTAAATTTGCAGTCCGATTTGCGAAGGCGCACACATTAACAATCAACAAAGTCATTTTGGAACAAGTGTTGTCACGTTACAATCGGAAACACAAGTATTATTGAAACCGTGGGCGTTCTACTTACAAGTACCATTTACGTGCCACCACGCATCCCCATTTTTTATTAGCTAGGAGGCGCCATGCAGGGTAGCTATTTGAGTACGAGAGGCATGCGATCAGACCCCTGCGCGTGCTTATCGGGAGGAGAGCCCTTTGACCTCCATCTGTCGTCCACCTCTCTCCCAAGGTCTCCATTAATGGCGCCCGAGCCTCTGTTTAATGGCGTGGCTATGTCTCACTCGACTGAGATTTAAGAGAGAAAAAAGAAAATCTGAAAGCACGGATCTTGATAAACATATTACTAAGATAAACAGAAGGCACTATAGAAACATTTAGGACGTGAGCTTGTCAATCTAAATGTGGAGGGACACAAGCTTAGCCCCGGCCAGCAGCTTGGGCGGAACTGTCAGGAAGGTCAGCTCCTGCACATCGACATCGCCGGGATCCTTGCTGCTTGTCACCTCCATTTCCACCTTGACGGCGTCGGTCGTGGCTTTGGACTCCCCCGGCGGGCCGTTCGCCCACAGCTTGGCCACGTAGTGCGGCAGTGGGGACGCCCCCACTCTGATGCAGACGACCGATGCGGCGATAGGCGCGCCGATGTCGAGCACGCCGCCGACCAAGAAAAACGCACGGCGGTCCTCCTCAGTGAAAAGCAAGAGCCGTGGCTCCGACAGTGGCACTTGCAGCTGGAGCACCTTGCCGTACTGGATCCTGTGCACGGGCATGGGATGTACGGTGCTGATGTGGTGGTAGAGCGCCGGCGGCGGGCCTTCGTAGCCACAGACGGGCACGGGGCATTTGCAGGGCGCAAGCGGACACACGCTCTGGTGATCGGCGAGCTTGTGGTAAGTGACGTAGAGCCCACAGCCTTCGTGCGGGCACTCCACCCTCACCGACGAAAGGACGGAGTCCACTGCCGTGTTCCGCACGACGAAGCCACCGCCGCGCTCGCACTTCTGGCACTGCCGCTGGTTCCCGGGGTGCTCGACGCGGCAGTCCGCGCAGGCCTGGTGCCCTCCCTTGCACTGCAGAAATCAATCGAACAGCACATCAATCAAGAAACCTGCACCTTGCTCAATCAGCTGAACGGACGAGGTGTAATCGAACCTCATACACTGGAGACGTCAAGGGGCGAAGGCACAAGGGGTAGTGGAGCACGGTGAGGTCCATCGAGACCTTAGAGAGCTCCATCGTCGGGTCCTGTTCGGTCTGCATGATCTCGCCCTCCTCGTGCACAACCATTTCTCGACTTGGGCCGGGGTATTACAAAGCTTTACCATCATATATTTTATACTACTTCAAGGTGCATTAAATCAACACATGCAAGTATCAAAAGGAGAGTCACGGCATGCATGCATGCATTGTAATTAATGCATCGGTAAACGCAAATTATTGAAATATATCGAGTGCAGTGCTTTGATGTGTCGCGTCAACTCGTACATCAACGAGAAGTTTGATTATCCTCTCCCTCGCGGACTTAACTGCACCTGCCATTGGCTGTATGACAGGTTGGCCACACACCTGTCGGGCCCACCTGTCATACACGCAAAGGTAGGAGCGTCCCTCCCTCGCCCATGAGCGTGGTGGCTGGCAAGACTAGGAGAAGCTTTCGCTACACGCTCTCCCTCCCGCACGCGGTGGACATGCAGCAGTTCAACCGGTGTCAGATGGCCAGAAGCGTACTGTAGTACTCCTCCAGTGCAGTAGTACTCCATCATTGTTCGACTTCCCGAAGAGGCGAAGAGCCAAGCGCAGCCCGGACGCTCGTGTGGCAGTTTCATGTGTAGAGTAGTCTAGGATAGCGTGTACCGTGCCTGTAAGCTTAAAATCGTTGGGGTCGGCTCCATGCTATGTGGCCGTCTCGAAGTTTAAAAAAAATTAAAATAGTCTTCTGGCCCTACCTGACACCCTGGTGATTGTAGTTTGCACGCTCATCTGGTCAAGACAGGAATATATATTTTAATTTGTTTTTTTCGAAAAGGGGGGACTCCCCGGCCTCTGCATCAGAACGATGCATACGGCCACATATATTTTAATTTGTGGTGGGTAAATGTTAGAGGTTGCAGCAAATATATTGTACACTGCGGGTCTTTCAGCCAAGTTTAGAGGCAAGCATGTGGGGCCAGTGCTATGATGTGTCGCGTCAACTCGTACAACGAGGAGAAGCTTGATTTTACTACACGCCTTCTCCCTCACCCATGCGCGCGGTTGCTCGCAAACGAGGACAGGCTTTTGCTTAGTAGTACTTCTACAACAAGCTATCCGTCCCGCTCGCGGTGGACGGACATGCAGCAGTGGATTCGACACTGTAGAAGCAGTAGTAGTAACATCATTGTTCGTCTTCTCGAAGAGGCGAAGAGCCAAGCGCAAACCGAACGTTGCAGTTGCGAACATTGGAGCACGCATATAGCCAGGCTCTTGCATGAGACAAAATTGCTATGTGAGCCCACTATTGTACTAGTACGTACAACTACTTGCTAGTATAGCCCTGTAAACCAGAAAGGAGTATTTGCCCTTCTAGAGATTTCAACAAGTGACTAGACTACACCGAGACGGAGTACATATGGAGCAAAATGAGTGAATCTGCACCGTAAATAAATACGTACTAGTTCTATCGTTTTCCTCTCCGAGGTGCACAATATTGAGTATACTGACTAGTCTCTTTTTGACACGCATTTACGTTTTTTTACACAGTACAGACGCAAGCGCTCATATACACGCGCATACACTCACCCCTATGAACGCACACACGCACGGCACTATCATCTTGAAATTTACGAAGTCACCATAGGCACCTCGTCGTCGACGGGTCCATAGGTGCTTGAATGCCAAGGAGGGAGAGGGTAGCGGTTCCCGAGACGTTGAACGGTCAATGATGCATCCTCAATTACATGCAGAGGGAATTAATTGGAGAAGCAGAATAGAGCCAGCACGATGTGAATGCAACAGAGTTTGGACTCTCATATAATAAAGGCGCCCCACCACTCCAATCCATCTACTCCCAAGTCTCTGCGCAACACTGCTCACTCCAATCCAAGACCAAGTGACCAGAAGCCACAAGCACCTATGGAGGCGATGGACGCGAGCGGCAGTCGGCTGTGCCAAATCATCCAAGGCGCCGGCCTGCGGCCCCGCACCGCGCAGCGTTTCCAGACGGTGCTGGCGACCGCAGGCATCGTAGCCCTCGCCGACGCCGGCTTCGCCTCTCGCATGGACGACATGATGGTCAACTCCATCCGCAAGTTCACCGCCGTCAAGAAGCGCGCGGACGACCTTGCCGTACTGCTCCAGCCCGCGCGCCCAGGCTCCTCATTGCCTGCCACCCTCATCGGCCTCCATGGTGACGAACTCTTTCAAGCCCTGGTGGCCCTGCAGGTGCCGGAGGTCGCGACGAAGAATGTGCACCTCGAGGCCGCGCTCGCCGCGCAGCGCCTCGCCATGCAAGAAACCGTCGACCTGCACATCCACGTCTACGAGGAAATCATCTACATAGGCCACTACAAGGCAAGCGAGGACAGAAAGACGTTGGCCTTCTTCCAGCGGCTGGAATCTTTGGACGCCATTGTTCAGAAGCACGTCGACCTGGCCACGAAAGCCGCTGCTACTTAGGCGCCGTTCGGTGGGCCGGCGCCCTGAGTCGAGGAGGTGGACGTCGTCGATGGATGCATCTCTTCTTGCCTCCTGTAACCAGCACTGCATCGCCTCGTGGCCTTAATGTTTTATTAGTATAGTACTCCCTCCGTTCCCAAATATAAGTCTTTCTAAAGATTCCAGCAAGTGACTACTACATACGGAGCAAAATGAGTGAATCTACACTCTAAACTATGTCTACATACATCTGTATGTTGTATTCCATTTGAAATAGTATCTAAAAAGGCTTATATTTATGAACGGAGGGAGTATATGGCATTTTTATTCCAGTCGTAACGTTTTCACTGTGAGGTGGGGCCGCAGTTGAGCAAACCCACCCCGCCCACCGGGCGTCGGCCGAGTTTAGAATTCTAGAAGAGAGAAACGAGGGAGGAGAGCTAGCTGTAGCACGGACGCTGTTGTCAGATGGGACTCGTGTTTATAGAATAGGAGTACTGAGCACTCGTGCCTCTTTTTTTTGAGGGAAAAATTAGTCGTATGTCTAGTACCACTAGTTGGGTGCGTGCGACCTATAGCTGTCATCACTTTAGGTCTCCTTTTCGAACCGCGGCTACGCTTCACAGTACATATTATTTCACGCATTTATCCTCCTATATGTACTCCTAGGCTATTTCCACGTGCTCCCATTCGCCGACATGTGGGACATAGAGCATCTGGGTCGTAGTGCATGCACGACTCGGAGCATATGCCGGGGTACTTTACATTTCAGACCTCACGAATTACATGCAAACCCCCCGCAGAAGAATAAATAAATGAATGAATTACTACATGAAACCGGATTATTTTCGTGGAAACCGGAGCACGTTCATTAAATTTTGGACATAACACGTTTATAAAAAATGACCGGACCGAAACCAGTCTAAGGGCCTCTTTGATTTTTCCCGCAAAAAAGGGCCTCTTTGATTCGCAGGATACTGAAAACACAGGAATGGGGAAAGTATGATGGCGATGAACCGAGACGAGGAGAACTCTAACTCAGTTAGAGGTTAGAGTTAGATTCTAACCCTGAACTAACTCTAAACCAAAGAGGTGTATGGATGGCAGGGTTAGATTGACAATAAATGCTCTATCTCAATCATTTGACTACTTTGGACCCTATTTCCTGCCGGATTTGGAGGGTGCTTGGATACGTTTTAGTTCCATGACTAAAAGTAGTGGGACTAAAACTTGCTAGCCTCACCCATGCTTGGATCCAAATACTAAAGAGACTAAAATCAAGTTAATGAGCATTTATTATCCTCCAAACCCTCCAATCCAGAACTCGCCTGTGTTAAAGGAGAGGAGTTAAATGAGGAGAGAGAGGACTAATCCACATTTTAGTAGGGGTACCCCTGACTAAAATTTTTTAGTCTCAAGACTAGTTTTAGCCCCTCTTTAGTCAGGGGTGCTTGGAACTTTAGCCTCTTAAAGAGACTATTTTTAGTCAGACTAAAATAAGTCCCTTGGATCCAAGCACCCTCTTGGTGTGGCCGGCTCTTCTGTGGCCTCCTCCCGCTCACAATTGACATAAACGAACCATCTATACAAATCAAGCATGCAAAACATGATAATTTTTACTTTGTCCATACAAATGAGATATCCCACTTAAACATACAAGTCGTCAATCAAGCTTCACAAAATAAAAAAACACTTCATGAAACAAAGAATGAGCTAACTCATCACGGAAGTCATTCACGATAGGGAGGGAGCCCGGAGCCCCTCACGCACCGAGGGAGGAGCTCGCCATCGTCGCTCTGGAGGAAGGCTCTGTAGAGCCCAAGCCCCGGGAACCCCTCCGACGCCGGCCCTTGCGAGTTGAGGTCGACACCGGCATGGGTAGCAGGGCCGCTTGCCGCCGACTGGGAACTTAATCTTTGGGCCTCTAGAAATAATGCAAGCCTGTAACTAAAATACCTAGAAAGGTGAACTGAATCTTTGGGCCTCTAGAAATAATGCAAGCCTGAAACTGAAATACCTAGAAAGGTGAACTGAATCTTTGGGCCTCTAGAAATAATGCAAGCCTGAAAGTGAAATACCTAGAAAGGTGAACTGAATCTTTGGGCCTCTAGAAATAATGCAAGCCTGAAACTGAAATACCTAGAAAGGTGAACTGAATCTTTGGGCCTCTAGAAATAATGCAAGCCTGAAATTGAAATACCTAGAAAGGTGAACTGAATCTTTGGGCCTCTAGAAATAATGCAAGCCTGAAATTGAAATACCTAGAAAGGTGACCTGAATCTTTGGGCCTCTAGAAAGATTTATTACCTCCTCAAGCAGCATCAAACAATTCCATGCGTGCACCACAAATCTATACCAAGTTTGATCAGGATCTACTTTTCCAAATCAGAATTAGCGCTAGAGCAAGCAAGATCAATGATATGGCCGTGAGACAGAGAAGGAACGAACAAACTCACCCCTCTCGCGACCTCCCTGGTAGATGCGCCGCCGCCGCGCACGACAGAGGGAGAAAAACGACTGGTGAAGGGGGAGCGGGGCGACCTTCGAAGGCCGGAGGGAGAGGGCGGCCGGAGTAGGGCGGCGGAGGCCGGAAGGAGAGGGCGGCCGGAGGAGAGAGAGGGCGAGCGGCCCTATGGGGAACAGAGAGGAGTCGTGCGAGAGGGGGGAGCGATCTGGTGCGGGCAGGGGAGATTTTTTTAGTTCTCTTTTAGTGGGCCCGAGGATAACTAACCCAATTAGAACCTCTCCACCGGGCTAGTTTTTTTAGCTGGGTTAGAGCAAACTAGCTCAAACTAACCCCTCTTGTTTCGATAATTTGAGGCTATTTCAACCCAAACTAGCTCTAACTCAGGGATCCAAACAAAGAGGAGTGTTACTGTACATGCTACAGTGTGGACCGTAGCACATTGTTTTTATGGCCATATCACCACATTGTTTTCTACTGCTGGTTCACTGGGCTACCGTGGTTCGCACTGCTGGTTCACTGGGCTGCCGTGGTTCGCACTCCTCCGACCTGAGTAGTACTGTAGTATAGTACTAGTATATACCGCATCATTCTTTGCTCCTTCTTACTACTCCGACATGTGGGAGAGCCAGCATCCGGGTCGACGTGTCATGCACCAGATTAGAGCGCGGAACGGAAGGGGGGCATCACCCCGGTCGGAGCGCCAGTAATTCATGACTATAGTGAGTGGTCATATCACAAGTCTTTCCAGCAGTAACGCGCCGTCAAATCGCACAGCCCCACTCGCTCACCCTCCTCGCCTCTCTGTCAAACCGCCTACCCGAAAACTGCCGCGCGTACTGCCCGGGAAAAGCCCCGCCCTCAACTTTTAACTACGCGAAAATAGTTCGAGCTTGTTCGTTCTATATAAATACAGTACTTACTGTATGTTTATTCACCCGTGGGGTTGTTCAATGAATGGAGGGGCGGGGAGCACAAGTGAACAATACTGTAGTACTACTAGTAGTAAGTAGGAGTCGTACAGTAGTCACCTTAAATAGAGAGTTTCTTTTCTTTAATGCCACGTACACAAATTGAAACGCTTGTTGTGGAGAGAAAAAAGATAATCACTCCACTATATATGGACGCAGGGGCCTGAGCGCTTGCTTTACTAGGGTTGCTCTCTTCATTCTCTCATCCTCTCCAGATATAAACAAGACAGCGGTAGCGACATTTTCTCTCTGCTCACCGCTGGTCACAGATCCGGCCGGATCCCTTCGGCCGGTGTGTGTAGAGGACTAAAAGGTGCATCGTTCACGCGGTCATCGCCGCCGAGGGAGGAAACCCACAGCTGCCGGAGGGGCCCGATCCTCTGCCCGTGCCGTTCTCTCCGACACAGCGCCGGCTCGGGAGGTCCTCCGACCCTTCTTCCTCCCTGCCGTATTGTCCGCAGATCCGACCTGCCGCCGCCGACATCCCGGCGACCCTCAGGTATAAGTTCTTCGAAAGCGGCCTTGCTCTACTGCCCCAGCTCCCCACGTGTCTGCATGTGCATCTTTTTCTACTCCCATCAGCTCTTCCAAAGCCACCTAAATTTTTAGTATTATTAGAGGTAAAGCTACTTCATGCATTCGAATCTAGGGCTTTGTTCAAACAACGAAGAAAGGGGGGAAAGTTGTAGCATGAATCTAGGACTTGATTCAAAGAGGAAATAATATGGTGAAAGTAGTAGAGACCGGATACCCAACCGGTCTCTTGGTTGAAAAGGGAAATAATGGGAAAACGCAGTACAAACTGGATAAGGAACAGATCTATTATTGGTTGAAAAAAGGATAGAAAGTGGCGGCTGGTGGACAAGTCAACAGAGTATGTCCAGGATTAGATTTGCTGCCATCACATAGTAAAAGGTCTCCAGGATTAGATTTGCTGCCCTCACATAGTAAAAGGTCTCAGGATTAGATTTGCTGCCCTCACATAGTAAAAGGTCTCAGGATTAGATTTGCTGCCCTCACATAGTAAAAGGTCTCCAGGATTAGATTTGCTGCCCTCACATAGTAAAAGGTCTCCAGGATTAGATTTGCTGCCCTCACATAGTAAAAGGTCTCCAGGATTAGATTTGCTGCCCTCACATAGTACAAGGTCTCCAGGATTAGGTTTGCTGCCCTCACATAGCATGAACAAACTCGGCATCACCACTTTATGCCTCCTTGTAGGTACATTGTGCTGATGCGTCCACTGTCGCATGTCCTTATACCAACCTTTTGCTGTTGTTAATGTAAGGGCGCATGTAAAATGAAGCGATCACACTGTTACCTTAGGGACATGTCTAACCAGTGTTATTGTTAATCTAATGCCTCCAGTGATAAGATGCAATTAAACTGTGTTACAAATGGCACTCCTGCTGTTTTCCCCAGTATGATAAGTAAGTTGCTCCTTTACGCTGCTGAGTGTCCTGGTGTCCCCACGGTCCCATGCCCTTAAACCAACTCTTTAGCTGCTGTTGATTTACTGTGTCTGGTAAACAAGCAATGCCACCATTAAAGTAATCCCATATTTGAGGAATCTCATTGTTGATCGTAATGCTTCTGGTAACATGAAGCATTGCTGACGTTTTAAAATTTCTACTGTCCTTGCGTGATTGCCATGAACATAATTAAGATGCTTCTTTTCATTTTGTATATGTTTCGTATATTCTTATTGACCAGCAACTGTTTACTTTCTATCTTTTTGTGCAGATAGGGATATCCATTTCACCTTGTTGCTATTGTGACCTTTTGGTGAACTGCACAAAACACTTTTTTTGGAATGAGTGTCTTGTGCAGTTCAACTAAAATGTCACGTGGGCAACATCTCTCAATTTTGGTGGAACTGCACAAAATGGTGATTGGAGTTTCCAAAATCTCCGTCAAGTTCTGCTGGTAATCTCGTGCAACATTTTATTAGCCTTTGCAAGATGGAGCCGTCACTGTCACCACAATGGCACTTTATTTTAGTGGAACTGCACAAAAGGATAAGAAAATTATAGTTGCACCTTACATGAGCCGGACAGCCAACCTTAATGTTGCTCAATTTTTGTGCAACTACTAAAGAAGAACCTGCCAGCTCACAAGAGCAAGTACTTCTTGCTAGCTGAATGATACAATTTTTACTTCATTTCAGGTGAACTGCAGAAAAAGTGGCATGAATTGAATCATCGAGTGGAGCTGCAGGTTGACTTCCAATAGTGCCAGTATTATAGTAATCATGCTCTTTATTATCTGTGCTGTGCAAACAGGAATACTCAACTACAGATGTTGTGACGGTCAAGAGCATTCGCCAAGTTCTTCGATTGTATGACATGGCTAGCCAAGATGGATTTAATCCCGATATTCACTTTATCAAAAGGCTCTAATGGGTTGGTTCTGAATCTTGCAAGCTGGGAATCAGTGAGATGTGTAGGCATCTTTGTTGTACTTATTATTTGAATCTTATTTGTTGGTTCTGAATCTTGCAAGCTGGGAATCAATGAGATGTGTAGGCATCTTTGTTGTACTTATTATTTGGATCTTATTTGTTGGTTCTGAATCTTGCAAGCTGGGAATCAATGAGATGTGTAGGCATCTTTGTTGTACTTATTATTTGGATCTTATTTGTTGGTTCTGAATCTTGCAAGCTGGGAAACACGGCATGATGATGCAGAGGACAACAACCATAACAAACAGTTCAAACTTGGTAGTATTATCTTTGTGAAAGTGCGACAAATGTGCTGATCGTGTGCGTCCTGAGAATAATAATTCTAATTGTTGTGCATGTTGATCCTGTGGCACTGATAGAACGAGCGAATGCATTGCTTGTTTTAAGTATAAATTTCTATTAAAGCTAATTAAATTTAAGTAAAGTGACCACTAACTCCTGTTATTACAGTACCAATACAGACCCGCTCGTGAACCGACGTGTGGCCGAGGGTGCATCTTCTGCCGGGCGTGCAGCGGACGAGGGAGGGGTAGTAACTGTTGTCGCCTGTACACACTCAGCTTACTGTTGAATCCAGTTCCCCAAGAGCTGAAAAACGAACTGCTGCCGCCGCCTACACACTCGTTCACTCGAAGAGACTCCAATGGCGATCCGAGGGGTGAGCCTGCTGGATATGGACTTCAGCAAGGAGTTCCCCTTTGAGTTCGCCGTTCAGTCCTATGGCTGCACCAAGTTGAATGTGATGTACACCAACGATACGGACTCGGTGAAGCTCTGCCTCGCCTCAGTCCTATGGCTGCACCAGGTTCTGGAGCATTCGCCCGTTTCATCGGCAGCGCCGACTGCACCTTCGCTACGGTGGAGAGAAGGAAGAACGCGACGATTCGGCCATCTGGTGCAACAAGCTTGTCGACATCCAGAAGCAATACAAGATCATCAGCAACGGGCAGGAGAAGGACTCCGTGGTTGACCTCGCTGAGACCATCATCGACCCCTGATACGCCAACATGAAAGAAGACGACCTGAACACGTGGGAGGTACCTCTGAATCTAGCCTACATAACCTACGCGGCCAAGGACGCATACGCATGCTACGACATGTACAGGCAGATCTTGGACATGAGGGCGTGTCTGCTTCCCGTAACCGACGAGTACACGGACAGCCGCAGCGTCATGATCAAGCGTGCCAGGAAGGTCTAGATGTTGTACTTTATCTGTTTATAAGCACCTTTATCATCTGAGTGTTTCATGCATTAGCCTATGTGTCGTAATTATCTGTTTTGTCCGAAATATTTCTTTTAAGAACCCATTAACCTGATTGCTTTTTTTAGTGGCTATTTGCTTATGTATGTAAACTAGTTCACTTGTCCGTAAAAAAAACTAGTTCACTCGGCTGCCGTGCTTTGAATCTCCTTCCTCCCAACATATTCCCCTCCTCAGGTGGACCCAGCAGGTCTCTGAATTTTCTCCCACTTCTTTTCGATGTAAACTGAGTTTCTCCCAGTACTTTCCCCTAGAACCAACTCAACTGTCCCACGTCTAGCCTAAAAAATAATAATACCCCACGTACTATTAACTCATCAAATTAAAATGATATTTTATTTCGTAAGTTGAAAGTTCTTACAAAATAATAATAATAATTGTTTATATATAACTTGGCAAGTTAACTCCTAGTGATTGCGTACATAAGCTTGCAAAGATTTTACTGACGTGCAATCATGTGTTTATGTTTTTATAACATTTCTCCGTCTAGCCCAACATGATATTTTCACCCAGCCCAGCAAGTCCGCGGATTTCGAGAAAAATGCAAATGGGATTTAAACGGGCTGCATAGATGCTACATCATTGTTTCACCCAGCCCACCAAATGGACTAAAAAACAAATGGACTGGCTGACATGTGGGCCAGTAGGTCGAAGCCTAAGAAGGCGTTGGATTTACATCCAACGGCCGGCATTCTTCTTCAATCTCTCGTCTTCTTCCCCAGCGCTGCCGGAACCGCCTGCTCCAGCCTTCGGCGTCCAGCGGCGTTGTTTTGCGCTCCTCAGCGAAACGCTACCCCGCCGACGGCCAGGCCATCCCTCCACTCCGCACCTCCTGTTATTCTCTGCCGAGTGTAGGCCCACCCCGCACCCGAACCAGTCAAGTTTCCCACTCCTCTCCGTCTGCGACTCCACTGCCGCGTCTTCCCCATCTCCGGGTCGTTCCAGTCTGGGGCCTCGCCGTCGTCCACCGCCTCGGTGCGCTCGGCGCGGCGTGGTCAACATACGAGAGTCATCGGAAGAGGACTGTACGTGGAGAGCCTGACGGCTGGGACCCACGAGGTCCATGGTCGCACGCAAGGAAAGTTCCTCCTTATTACGCACTGTACGTGCCGGGAAGGGCTTCTGTATTTCGCGAAAAAAACGTTCCCCCCGCTGACAGGTCGGACCCACCAGCTATATCTTCGCACGCAAGGAAGTGCCTCCTTATTACGCACCAAAAAATGAATACCCCCTGCTAGCTGGGACCCACCATAGTGGGTGGCTGACTTGTGGGCCTACTAAGTTGACGAGGACGGAGGGCTTTGTCAACTTAGTCAATATGAACGATTCTAGCTCCAGTGACCGTACGATGTCCATCCAACGGCCATAGTGCTTCTTCAACCTCTGGTCTTCTTGCTCCAGCCGCCCAAAGCAGCGCCGGTCGTGCCGCGTGCTCCTGCCTCTCGTGGCCGGCTGTGATGCCGCGGAGGCCTCACCGCCCCCTACTACTCCCACCGCTGGCCCAGGGTATCCCTCTACTCACCCACACCCCTGTTATTCTGCGGCGACGGCAGCCTCACGCCGCAGCCGAACCAGTGAACCCTCGTACTCCTCTCCGCGTGGGCATCCACTGCCGCGTCTTCCCCGGCTCCGCGTCGTCCCCTTCCTAGGCCTCGCCGTCGTCCACCGCCTTGGTGCTCTCGGCGCGGCGTGGTCAATGTGGTCAACGACCGACTTCCATCGGAAGAGTACTGTACGTGGAGAGGCTGACAGCTGGGTCCACGGCCACAGCCCAGTTTTTTTGTGATTTGCCAAGTAAGTCGCTTTGTCAGGCCTGTTGGGCTGCAAATCTTTCAAGACGAGGAGAGCTTCATTCGGCTGGCCGAGAAAATGGCCTATCAGTAATGAGAAATGGGTTGTACATTTTTAAAACACATCAAACCGGCAATTAGTTTCAAATATCTTTTTTTCATTTCGAGATTTTAAATTACATTAATTTTTATGCGTGGAGAATTTGTTGGATTTTATATTGATATACATTTATTTTTAAAATCAGTTTGAATGTGAGTCGAAATTTCGGGATTAAAAACAGTTCGGACCGCACCGAAATATGCAAAATTTCGTATAATTTTTTAACCGTGGCCACAATATGGGCTGTAATGCTAACAAAAAGAATATGGGCTCCAAAAAAACCTTAAGAATTAGCAAATGGGCTGTAAATTATTAGAAATAATGGCAGATGGGTTGTATGCTGTTTTCCACAGATTTGAGGCTTTCCTAAAAAAAGGTTGACGCACAAGCAGTGACTGTTGGATGTCCATCGAACGGCCGTCGTGCTTCTTCAATCTCTGCTCTTCCTGCTCCAGCCGCTCAAACAAGCGCCGGCGGGACTGCCTGCTCCCTCCTCCCCGCGGCCGGCTGTGCTGCCGCGCGGGCCTCACCGCCCCACCGTACTCCCATCGCTGGCCTAGCCATCCCTCTACTCACCCACACCTGCTGTTATTCTCCGGCGACGGCAGACGAACCAGTAAACCCTCGTACAGTCGTACTCCCCTCCGCGTGGGAAACAACTGCCGAGTCTTCCCTGCCTCCGTGTCATTCCCTTCCTAGGCCTCGCCGTCGTCCACCGCCCTGGTGCTCTCGGCGCGGCCTGGTCAACGTGGTCAACGACCGACATGCATCTGAAGTGGACTGTACGTGGAGAGGCCGACAGCTGGGTCCACGGCCGCACGCAAGGAAATGCCTCCTTATTACGCGCAAAATAATGATTCCTCCACCTGACATCAGGGACCCACCGAAAGGGCCTCTGTATTTCACGAAAAAAACGTTACCGCCGCTGACAGCTCGGACCCACCAGCTATATCTTCGCACGCAAGGAAGTGCCTCCTTATTACGCACAAAAAAATGAATACTCCCCCTGTTAGCTGGGACCCAGTATAGTGGCAGGCTGACTTGTGGGCCTACTAAGTTGACGGGGATGGAGGGCTTTGTCAACTTAGTCAATATGCACGATTCTAGCTCCAGTGACCGTACGATGTCCATCCAACGGCCGTAGTGCTTCTTCAACCTCTGGTCTTCTTGCTCCAGCCGCCCAAACCAGCGCCGGTCGTGCCTCGTGCTCCTGCCTCCCGTGGCCGGCTGCGATGCGGCGGAGGCCTCACCGCCCCCTACTACTCCCACCGCTGGCCAGGCCATCCCTCTACTCACCCACACCCCCTGTTATTCTGCGGCGATGGCAGCCTCACACCGCAGCGAACCAGTGAACCCTCATATTCCTCTATGCGTGGGCATCCACTGCCCCGTCTTCCCCGGCTCCGCGTTGTCCCCTTCCTAGGCCTCGCCGTCGTCCACCGCCCTGGTGCTCTCGGCACGGCGTGGTCAACGTGGTCAAGGAACGGCTTCCATCGGACGTGGACTGTACGTGGAGAGGCTGACAGCTGGGTCCACGGCCGCAGCAAGGAAGTGCTTCCTTATTACGTGCAAAATAATTATTCCTCCACCTGACTGTGGGGACCCACCGGACGGGCCACCGTATTTTGCGAAAAAAATGTTTGCCCCTGACTGCTGGGACCCACCAGCTACATCTTCGCACACAAGGAAGTGCGTCCGGGCAAAAAAAACGATTCGCCCCCCTGACTGCTGGGACCCACCAGCTACATCTTCGCAGGCAAGGAAGTGCCTGACAGTTGGGACCCACCTGGTCGAGCGTACGTACCGGTCTGTCATTCTGCGTCGCGAACGTTGTACGCTACATATATACTGGTGGATGTAGAGGCGCGCACGGTGTCGTAGTAGGGGTACGCGGGCGCGGCACGAGCAATGTACATGTACGTACAGCGGCCAGGGTGCAAGAAAGAAAATACGCGCCAGCGTATGCTTACATACGGGCGGGGGGTCTCGAACGAACTGACTCCACGCATACGTACGGCCGGGCTTCAGTGTACATGGCTGGGTCGGAACGGAAGAAACAACGTCGTCCGTCGTGTTCATGGGGACGGCAACGGAATGGCGTCGTGTTCATGGGGAGGCAACGGAATGCGTTCGTGTTCATGAGGGAGGGTCTGGCGTACCGCAAAACAGAGGAAACGGACCTCCATCAAACGGTCGAAACGGGGGTTCCTGTTGATCGAGAGTGTGGCATACCGCAAAACGGAGGAAACGACCTCCTACGGTCGAAACGGGGGTCCTGTTATCGGATCGGCGACCGCAAAACGGGGAACGGACTTGTGTTGAAGCGTGGGTGCCAAAACGGAGAAAAGGACCTCCTACGGTCGAAAACGGGGGCCTGTTGATCGGGAGGGTGTGGCGTACCGCAAAACGACGAAACGGACCTCCTACGGTCGAACCGGGGGTCCTGTTGATCGGGAGGGGTGTGGCGTACCGCAAAACGGATGAAACGGACCTCCTACGGTCGAAATGGGGGTCCTGTTCATCGGGAGGGGTGTGGCGTACCGCAAAACGGGACTCCACGAGATACTGTTCATCTCCACCGTCGACCTCCTCCAGCCTCCACGGGCTACCGTCGACCTCCTCCAGCCTCCACGGGCTCCTGTTCATCCAGCCTCCACCGTGCGCTACTCCACCGGCTACTGTTCAACCACCCCTCCACGGGCACCCCTCCACCGTCTACTGTTCATCCAGCCCTCCACACCACGGGGTCATGTTCAACCACTCCTCCAGGGGCACCCCTCCACCGTCTACTGTTCATCTAGCCCTCCACACCACGGGGTCCTGTTCATCCAGAGGCAACGCCACCGCTCACTGTTCATCCACCCCCCCCCCCCCGCAACACTCACTGTTCATCCCAGAGGCAGCATCGATCGGCTTCAGTTAGCAGCAGTAGCGAAGGAATCGCTCGATCGGGTTCAGTTAACAGCCATCGATCGATCGCTCGGGTTCAATAACGCGTAGCCTGCAGTGCAATCGCTCGGGTTCAGTTAGAGCCCAACGCCTCGCTCGGGTTCAGTTAGAGCCAACGTCTCGCACACACGCGCGCACGTGTACGAGAGAAACGCGCATCGCTCGGCCCCCGACCTCCTACCGTAACCGGGAACTCGCCGAAATTTTCCTCGCCCTCGCTTCTACCACGTTTTTTTCCGTCATGGATGGCCCAAAGAATGTCATACAGCTGCGTCTCTGGCCCGCCCAGGACGAAAAGCCCATTTTCTGTCATGATTTTTTGTCATAGAAGTAGGAGCCCACCACATCTATGATGATACCGGGTTTTGTCACAATTATCTTCATAGAAGTGTCATACGTATGACAAAAAAAATTTGTTCGGCCCAAAATGTCACGGATGTGTCTTTTTTTTTGTAGTGGTAGGATTGCCATGCAACAGATGCACTAGAGCTATAAGTGTATGAAAGCTCAAACTGAAACTAAGTGGGTGTGCATCCAACTTTCTTGCTCATGAAGACCTAGGGCACTTGAGGAAGCCCATCGTTGGAATATACAAGCCAAGTTCTATAATGAAAATTCCCACTAGTATATGAAAGTGATAGCTCAAGAGACTCTCTATATGAAGACCATGGTGCTACTCTGAAGCACAAGTGTGGTAAAAGGACAGTAACATTGTCCCTTCTCTCTTTTCTCTCTTTTTTTATTTTTTTTCTCTCCCCTTTTTTAGGCTTCTTTGGCCTCTCTCTTTTTTGGGGGGCTTCTTTGGCCACTTTTATTTTGATAACCTCACATGGGACAATGTTCTAATAATGATGATCATCACACTTTTATTTACTTACAACTCAATATTACAACTCGATGTCTAGAACAAAGTATGACTCTATATGAATGCCTCCGGCGGTGTACCGGGATGTGCAATGATCTAGCATAGCAATGACATCAAAAAACGGACAAGCCATGAAAACACCATGCTAGCTATCTTACGATCATGCAAATCAATATGACAATGAATGCTCAAGTCATGTATATGAAGATGATAGAAGTTGCATGGCAATATATTTCGGAATGACTATGGAAATGCCATGATAGGTAGGTATGGTAGCTTTTTTGAGGAAGATATAAGGAGGCTTATGTGTGATAGAGTGTATCGTATCACGGGGTTTGGATGCACCGGCGAAGTTTGCACCAACTCTTGAGGTGAGAAAGGGCAATGCACAGTACCGAAGAGGCTAGCAATGATGGAAGGGTGAGAGTGCGTATAGTCCATGGACTCAATATTAGTCATAAAGAACTCACATACTTATTGCAAAAATCTATTAATCATTGAAACAAAGTACTACGTGCATGCTCCTAGGGGGATAGATTGATAGGAAAAGACCATCGCTCGTCCCCGACTGCCACTCATAAGGAAGACAATCAATAAATACCTCATGCTCCAACTTCGTTACATAACGGTTCACCATACGTGCATGCTACGGGAATCACAAACTTCAACACAATTATTTCTACAATCCACAACTACCCACTAGCATGACTCTAATATCACCATCTTTATATCGCAAAACTATTGCAAGGAATCAAAGATATCATATTCAGTGATCTACAAGTTTTATGTAGGATTTTATGACTAACCATGTGAATGACCAATTCCTGTCAACTCTCCAAATAGATGTAGGTCAAGCAAGAGAGTTTAATTCTTTCTACAAAAGATATGCCCACTCTCTAACAAATATAAGTGAAGCAAAAGAGCATTCTACAAATGGTGGTTTTCTATGTGTAGGGAAACAGGCAATCCATACTTCAAATGATATAAGCGAAGCACATGAAGCATTCTATAAAGCCATACTCAAAAGATATAAGTGAAGTGCAAAGAGCATTCTATAAATCAACCATGGACTATCTCACACCAGCATGGTGCATCAAAGAAAAGTGAAAACTAAATGCAAAAGATGCTCCAAGATTTGCACATATCACATGAACGAAACAAATCCGAAAGCATACCGATAGTTGTTGAAGAAAGATGGGATGCCTTCCGGGGCATCCCCAAGCTTAGACGATTGGGTCTCCTCAAATATTTACTTGGGGTGCCTTGGGCATCCCCAAGCTTGAGTTCTTGCCACTCCTCCTTCTCCTCACATCGAGACCTCCTCGATCTTTGATCACTTCATCCACACAAAACTCAACAGAAAGTTCGGTAAGATCCGTTAGTATAATAAAGCAAATCACTACTCTAAGGACTGTTGCAAACCATTCATATTTTGTTTTTTCATTGTAGCTACTGTAATATAACTTTTCCATGGCTTAATCCATTGATAGAAATCGATAGTTTCATCAAAACAAGCAAACTATGCATCAACAACAGAATCTATCTTAAACAGGACAGTCTGTAGTAATCTGAACATTCACCATACTTATGGTACTCCAAAAATTCTGAAAAATTAGGAAAAATAAAAAATTAGTATAGAAAGACAGTGCAAAAAGTTTCAGAGCCGTTTGACGTTCCAGTAAAAAAATGTAAAATCACGCACTACAGCCAAAGTTTCTGTTTTGCACCGCACAAACCAACAAGCAATGTAAACATCCTAAAGGCAAATCCTGGCACATTATTTTTATAATACAATGGAATTGTAGAAGGGGATAATTATTTTTGTTGAAAAGTTTCTGTAATTAAGATTCACAAAGTTTCCGTGAGCATGAACAAAGTTCAAGGAGCTCCCCCACTTCCACAATGCTTGTCTCTCTCACTTTCACTTTCCTTTTTGAAATTTTTGGGTTCCCCTCTATATTTTTTTTGTTTTTAAACTCTATAAAAGCACTCAGCAGAAATAAATGACTCTCTAAAACTTCCGGGTTGTCTCCCTGGCAGTGCTTTCTTTAAAGCCATTAAGCTAGGCATATAGTGCTCAAGTAGATCCACCCGGATCCCAAGGTATATCAAAGCCAATTTTAATTAACCATGATTTGTAATTTAGTAGTGAGCACAAAGTAACATATATCATGTAATGACGAAGTCTAACTCTCTTCCTATGCATCGGCATGTCATAAAAGAACAATTCATGCACACAAATTAAGGGCCAATACATAGCATAAGCAGTTTCTTGCAATTTTATCGTGTTGGAAATATAAAGAGGCGGAGATGTAGTTCCTCTCTGATAATAATTGCAAGTAGGAGCAGCAAGCACATGCATATTATATTCATCAAAATCATCATGTGTAGTAGTAAAACGCAACCCATCATTATAATCCTTAATAAGGGCAAACTTCTCCGATATAGTGTAGTCGGGAGAATTCAAAAAGATAATAGGACTATCACGCGTGGGTGCCATAGCAACAATTTCATGTTTAAAATAAGGAACAATAGCAAGTTCATCTCCATAAGCATAATTCATATTGGCATCTTGGACACAAGCATAGCAAGCATCATCAAAAAGGGATATCTCAGAAGAATCGGGATCATAACAATCATCATAGCATTCATCCTTCGGTAAATTCGAAGGGAAATTAAACAATGTATGGGATAAAGAGTTACTCTCATTAGATGGTGGGAACGGGTGATCAATCCGCTCACCTCCTTTTGTTCTTCGCTCTCCTCCTCATCTTTTTCATCCAATGAGCTCACAATGTCATTAATTTCTTCTTCCATAGACTCCTGCAAAACATTAATCTCTTCTTGGACAGCGGAGAATCTCTCAATAAAATCATCAATATCGGAATTGAATTCATAATTCTCATAGCAATATTTAAGTATAGCAAAATTTTCAGGTCTGTAAACAGCATCATCAAGATTTTCACACTCTTTAAACAAAGATTCAATTTCATAAGCACCCATAAACGCAAGGAATTCTTCTATTTGTTCCACATCATAGTAATCATATATACCATTAGCATAAGAAGCCATGGTTTTATTATCATTAAATTTGCATGAAAAGGGAAGGTGTGGAGCCTTCATCCTAGAGCAACAAGTATAATCATATCTCAAGCATAGTTCCCAAGCATACCAATGCAACATATGAATTTGATCCCATAATAGTTTCCCTTTTTGAGTCAAGCGATAATCCCTAAAGTATTCACGTTGATCCAACGTGTCTCCCATTACATAATTGAATGGGGTTTTCTCAGGATTATTAAAGCAGTGCATAATGTCTTTCACATAATGAGCATCGAGGGTTTTAGGAGGTTCCCCATCTCCATGAGGAGCAAGTACACCTAATTTTTTTTGGTATTTACTGTTCTATATCCATAACTAAAGATCGAGAACAACTTAGAACAGCAAATAAAATCTACTTAGTGATAAAGCAAACAAGCACACACGAGAATATTCACCCCACGCTATTGCTCCCCGGCAACGGCGCCAGAAAAAGGTCTTAATAACCCACAAGTATAGGAGATCAATTGTAGCCTCTTTCAATAAGTAAGAGTGTCGAACCCAACGAGGAGCTAAAGGTAGAACAAATATTCCCTCAAATTATATTGACCACTGATACAACTCTACGCACGCTTAACGTTCGCTTTACCTAAAACAAGTATGAAACTAAAAGTACTTTGTAGGTGTTGTTGGATAGGTTTGCAAGAATATAAAGAGCACGTAAATAAAAACTAGGGGCTGTTTAGGTAAAGAAGCAATAAAGTTAGTATAGCGAGTGTGGAAAAGTGGTGGTAGGAGTTGCGAAATTGTCCCTAAGCAATTGACTACTTTACTAGACCGATAGCAAGTTTTATGTGGGAGAGGCCACTGCTAGCATGTCATCCCTGACTTGGAATTATATGCACTTATGATTGTAGCTATTAGCAAGCATCCGCAACTACTAACAATCATTAAGTTAAAACCCAACCATAGCATTAAGATATAGTGGTCCCCCTTCAATCGTGTATGCATCAATTTCTATGCTAGGTTGAAGCTTCTGTCACTCTTGCCCTCCAATACATAGTCCTATCAACATACAACTAACCCTATGGTGTGATCCATGCGCGCGCTCATATGATGGGCACCAAAGGACAGCAACATAACCACAAGCAAATTAAACCAATCATAGCAATTCACCAATTACCGATAGGACAACGAAAATCTACTCAGACATTATAGGATGGCAACACATCATTGGATAATAATATGAAGCATAAAGCACCATGTTCAAGTAGAGGGTACAACGGGTTGTGGGACAGTGGACCACTATAGATAGATGGGGGAAGGTGATGAAGATGTTGGTGAAGATGACGGAGGTGTTGGTGTAGATTGCAGTGATGATGATGGCCCCGGCGGCGTTCCGGCGCCACCGGAAGAGAGAGGGAGAGAGCCCCCCTTCTTCTTCTTCTTCTTGTTATTCCTTCACCTTCCCCCTAGATGGGAGAAGGGTTTCCCCTCTGGTCCATGGCCTCCATGGCGGTGGAGGGGCGAGAGCCCCTCCGAGATTGGATCTCTCTCTGTTTTCTTCTGTTTCTGCGCTCCCTGATTCTGCCCTTTCACCGTTTGTTAAATTCCCGGAGATCCGTAACTCTGATTGGGCTGAAATTTGGACACAAAATCCAACCGTTACAGTTTTGACCCAACTCGGTGGCTGATATGTCTCCAACATATCTATAATTTTTGATTGTTCCATGCTATTATATTATCTGTTTTGGATGTTTTATATGCATTAATATGCTATTTTATATTATTTTTGGGACTAACATATTAACATAGAGCCCAGTGCCAGTTTCTGCTTTTCCTTGTTTTTGAGTTTCGCAGAAAAGGAATACCAAACGGAGTCCAAACGGAATGAAACCTTCGCGATGATTTTTCTTGAACCAGAAGATAACCAGGAGACTTGGAGATGAAGTCGGAGGAGCCACGAGGCGGCCACAAGGACAGAGGGTGCGCCCCCACCCTTCTGGGCCCCCCGGGACTCTCCCGACCTAATTCTTTTGCCTATATATTCCCAAATGTCCCCAAACCACCAGAAGCATCCACGAAAGGACTTTTCCACCATCGCAACCTTCTGTACCTATGAGATCCCATCCAAGGACCTTTTCCGGCACCCTGCCGGAGGGGGATTCGATCACGGAGGGCTTCTACATCAACTCTATTGCCCTTCCGATGAAGCATGCGTAGTTTACCTCAGACCTACGGGTCCATAGCTAGTAGCTAGATGACTTCTTCTCTCTCTTTGATTCTCAATACCATGTTCTCCACGATGTTCCTGGAGATCTATTTAATGTAATACTTTTTTGCGGTGTGTTTGCCGAGATCCGATGAGTAGCGGATTTATGATCAGCTTATTTACGAATATTATTTGAATCTTCTCTGAATTCTTTTATGCATGATTTTGTATTTTTGTAATTCTCTTCGAACTATCGGTTTGGTTTGGCCAACTAGATTGGTTTTTCTTGGAATGGGAGAAGTGCTTAGCTTTGGGTTCAATCTTGCGGTGTCCTTTCCCAGTGACAGTAGGGGCAGCAAGGCACATATTGTATTGTCGCCATCGAGGATAAAAAGATGGAGTTTTCATCATAGTGCTTGAGTTTATTCCTCTACACCATGTCATCATACTTAATGTGTTACTATGTTCTTCATGAACTTAATACTCTAGATGCAGGCAGGAGTCGGTCGTGTGGAGTAATAGTAGTAGATGCAGAATCATTTCGGTCTACTTGACACGGACATGATGCCTATATTCATGATCATTGCCTTAGATATTGTCATAACTTTGCGCTTTTCCATCAATTGCTCGGCTGTAATTTGTTCACCCATCGTATTATTAGCTATCTTGAGAGAAGCCTCTAGTGAAACCTATGGTCCCCGGGTCTATTTTTCATCATATAAGTTTCCGTCTACAATATTAGTTTCTGATCTACTATTTTTGCAATCTTTTACTTTCCGATCTATAAACCAAAAATATTTACTTTACCGTTTATCTATCTCTAACATATCTCACTTTTGCAAGTAACCGTGAAGGGATTGGCAACCCCTTTATCGCGTTGGGTGCAAGTTCTTGAATTTTTGTGGAGATATTAGGTGATTTGTGCATTGTCTCCTACTGGATTGATACCTAGATTCTCAAACTGAGGGAAATACTTATCTCTACTTTGCTGCATCACCCTTTCCTCTTCAATGGGAAAACAAACGCAAGCTCAAGAAGTAGCAGTGGCACCGATCAGAAATCTCGGTGGCACCGATCTGTGCAAAAATATGAACCTTAGGAATCTCGGTGAGACCGACGGGAACAACTTGGAGGGACCGATGTACAAGGGCTTAGGGAAAACCTTGTCTTGGTGGCACCGATTGCATTAACTCAATTGGATCGAAGTGAAGCAATAAGGCAACGAGAGTTGGTCAAGCCATCTTGGTGGGACCGATTACAATTCTTGGTGGGACCTAAATAATTGCAACTAGCAACAGAGAGCTGGCAAGGCCATCTCGGTGGGACCGAGATCCATATCGGTGGATCCCATGTGTTAGGGTTTGGCAGTGGCTAAGTCCAGAAGAACTCAGTGGCTCCGGATAGGAAATATCGGTGGGGCCGAGTTGGAAAGTAGGGTTTAGACACATTTGGATGGAGAAAGTGGTAGAGGTTTTTGGAGCAATGTCACTAAGCATTTTGAGCAAAAGGATCATTAAGCAACACCTCATACCCTTTTAATTGTATTGGCTTTCCTATGGACTCAATGTGATCTTGCATCACTTAACCAAAAATGTAGAGTCTTGAGCTTTTGCCAATCCATTTCCTTAGCATTTTGAGGGGTCCACAATCACTAGTCCTTGCCATGCCAATCATTGAACATCCTGGAATATTTAGCTTAAGTGGACATTAGTTCAATGAGATATATGTATGAATTACCAAAACCACCCGGGGATTAGTCGCACTTTCAGAATTTAATGATGTCTCCCTGGCAACGATGCTAAAAATTATTTCTGCTACTTGTGAGCTGCGTTGGGATTTCCCCGAAGAGGAAGGGTGAAGCAATATAGTAGCGGTGAAGTATTTCTCTCTCTGAGAACCAAGGTTATTGAACCAATAGGAGAACCACACAAATTCTCGTCTTCGGCACCTACACACACAAAAGCAAATACTTGCACCCAACACTGGCAAGAGGATTGTCAATCCCCTTGAACTCGTTACTTGCAAGGATTAAATCTTGTAGTTGTTGACAGATAAAATTAAAAGTAAAATAAAAAGTATAAATTGCAGCAAGGTACTTTTGGTTTTCGCAATATGATTAAAGTGGACCCGGGGGCCATAGTTTTCACTCGAGGCTGCTCTCTCAAAACAATAGCATACGATGGGTAGGAAAATTACTATTGGGCAATTGATAGAAAAACACATAGTTATGATGTTATTCATGCCAATGATCACACATATATATAGGCATCATGTCCGTTGATACGTCTCCGTTGTATCTATAATTTTTGATTGTTTCATGCCAATATTATACAACTTTTATAAACTTTTGGCAACATTTTATATGATTTATTTGGACTAACATATTGATCCAGTGCCCAGTGCCAGTTCTTGTTTGTTGCATGTTTTTGTTTCGCAGAAAATACATATCAAACGAAGTCCAAACGCGATAAAACTTTACGGAGAATTATTTTGGAATATATGTGATTTTTGGGACTTGGAATCAATGCTACCGGAGGCCCACGGCCTCCACAACCCACCCGGGCGCGCCACGCACCCCCTGGCACGCCCAGGTGTCTTGTGCCCACCCTGTAAGGCGGTTGGGCCCTTCTTCTGGCCCAAGAAAGATAGTTTATGAAAAAATCGTGTAAAAATTTCAGCGCAATCGGAGTTACGGATCTTCGGGAATTTAAGAAACCGTGAAGGGACAGATCTGGGGAACTCTCCTCGCATCTATGGGGAGGCCAAGGAAGAAGAAGAAGGATGTGGGATCTCTCCCCCACTCTCCCGGTGGCGCTAGAACACCGCCGGGGAAAGGATCGTGAGGATGATCTACATCAACAATCTTGCTACTCCCTCGTATAAAATTGCAAGAATGATTACCGGTACTTGTTATCGATTGCCTAGGGACAAATGACTTTCTTGTTGACAAAAGCTATCTACTTTTATTACCTCGCAATTTATTCGTAGTTTTATGCTTGCAAAGTACTCGTAGTTTTATTCTTGCAAAATAGTTTCATACTTATTCTAGGTAAAGCAGACGTCAAGTGTGCGTAGAGTTGTATCGGTGGTCAATAGAACTTGAGGGAATATTTGTTCTACCTTTAGGACCTCGTTGGGTTCGACACGCTTATTTATCGAAGAAGGCTACAAATGATCCCCAATACTTGTGGGTTATCAAGACCTTTTTCCGGCACCGTTGCCGGGGAGCAATAGCGTCGGGTGAATATTCTCGTGTGTGCTTGTTTGCTTTATCACTAAGTAATTTTTATTTTGTGCTCTTGTTTCCTATCTCTAGTTATGGGTAGGAAACACAAAATACCAAAAAAACTAGTTGTACCTACTAAACCAATGGTTGAAGAACCACCCAAAATCGATCATACTACTGAAGCTTTCTATTTGGATCATCTTCGATCCATTTGTGCTCGTGCTAAAAACCCAATTAGCTTAGTTGAGGGAAAATCATTAAATGAGCATGCTTATTTTGTGCGACACCTCTTATCTCAAAAAGGGAAAATTTCGTGGTATCATATTAATAGTTTGTATTGCTATTCTTTGAATTTATGTGAAATACATGATTTTACTTGTTGTTCCAAAGACCCTAAGAAACACCTTTTCTTCCTATGTGAGTTTAAGGATAATGTAATCTTATCTTCGTATGCCAAGGGTGTTTATAATTACTTTGATATTGAACAAATTGAAGAATTTGTTGCTTTTAAGGGTGCCTATGAAGTTGCTTCTTTGATTAAAAAGTACGATGCTACTCTTTACAAATCTAAAAAATTTGTCATACTTAAATATCGCTACAAAAATTATTCTTCTAATGTTTATATTAAACCATATATTGAGTACTTCTCCGTTGTCCAAGAAGAGATTAACATTTTGCAGGAGTCTATGGAAGAAGAAATTGATGAAACTGTGAGCTCATGGTGAAAAAGATGAGGAGGAGAGCTAAGAACAAAAGGAGGAAGGGCGGATTGATCACCCATGCCCACCTTATTATGAGAGTAACTCTTCAACCCATACATTATTTAATATCCCGTCATTCTTACCGAAGGATGAATGCTATGGTAATTGCTATGATCCTGTTGATTCTCTTGAAATATCTTTTTGATGAACTTGATGCTTGCTATGCTTGTGGCCATAATGCCAATATGAATTATGCTTATGGAGATGAACTTGCTATTGTTCCTTATATTAAGAATGAAATTATTGCTATTGCACCCACACATGATAGTCCTATTATCTTTTTGAATTCTCCCAACTACACTATCACTACTAGGGAAAAAAACTTATACACAGAACTTTAGCTATAGCGCGTGTTAAAAAAGCACGCTGGTGCTAAGTAGCAGTAGTGCGCTGGTGTAAACGGCGCTACAGATACAATTGTAGCAGTAGCGCGCCTGAAGATAAAAGCGCTGCTACTAAAATTCCCACGGCTTAGCCAATAGCCTACACATAGTAGTAGTGATCTACGTAGAACCGCGCTACCGCTACTTGCTTTGTAGCAGCGCGTTTACGATGAAATACGCTACTGCTAAAGGAAAGGAAATAAAATTAAATGGAAAGCAAATAGAAAAGTAAATGAAATGAAAAAATAAAAAAAGGTGAAAGGAAAAAAATAAAATGTGAAGAAAAATAAATGAAAAGGGGGAAAAAGGGAAAGGAATAGCAGTAGCACACTTCCTGGAATGCGCTACTTCTACTTCTGACTTAATTAACCGCGCGGTCCTTCTTCCCCACGACCACTTCCCCCAAATCCAACTCCTCCGCTGTCGCCACTGCCGTCTCCCGTCGGCCGCTGCGCACTCTCCCGTCGCTCTCCGCACACCCTCAATGCCGCCCCCGACCCCGACCCCGACCTCGACGCCGCCCCCGACCCCGACCTTGACGCCGCCCTCCGCCGCGCGCCCGAGCCCCGACCCCGACCTCGACACCGCCAGCCCCTCCCTCGCCGCAGGCACCCGAGGTGAGCACGCCTGCTCCTCCCCCTCCCCTACCTCTGCCTAGCTAGGGTTTTTCAAATTTTAGTTGCATCAAATTAGTTAGGGTTCATCTATGGTTGGAAATGAATTGGATACGGATGCGGCTTGGATGTTTTCTTAGATGATGAATAAACACTATTGTAATGCATAATAAAATGAGTAAAATTTGACCACTTATTTCACTTTTAAGTTGGATATTTGGAATATCCGCTACCACTTTCCACCCCTAGGTTCATCAAATTAGATGGTAATTAGGGAAGTAGTTCCTAGGTACTAATTAGTTAGTAAGAACTAGGTACTAATTAGGTACTAGTTTATTTTTATTTATAGTAAGTTAATTTTTAATAAGAACTAGTTGAATTAATAGAACTAGTTAGTAAGAACTTGTTATTATTTTTTTAGTTAAAGCAATTTTTCCCGCATCGACGTCGACGATGCCTATCCCGCATCCTCGTCGTCGACTCGGCGGAGGACACCTGCTTGACCAGATGGGCCATGTCCGGGACTGGGCTCCTACGGCCTGGTACTGGGAGGCGCTACCTACCGGGGGCGCAGCTTGGTGAGGAGCCAGCCCATCGTTGACCCGAACCTTCTTTGGTGGCGGTCGCGTGGGCCAGTGATGGTGTAGAGGCTTGAGGACCCCGCGGAGGTGGTACGTGACAGTGTCAGCGAGGAGGACGTGCACGTCCGTCGCTACTTGTTTGCGTTGGAGCACAGGTTCTCCAATACCTGGGAGGTTCTCGAGGGATCTCACTGGAGCTATGATCCTGTGATGGTTCCTTCTCTTTGGGTGTCCACCGCCCGCACCGATACCCGTCGTGCGCTAGGGTTTTAGTTGTATTAGTGATGTTATATGTATGATACTATTCGGGATGTATTAGTGATAATATTCGACGATTTACGGACGCATGAGATGATTTACTTTTGCTTATTGAATGCATGCTAATTTGAATACTTATTTATTTTACGATTTGGTTTTGCTTATAGAATGCTCATGTCAATATGAGTCCTATAAGATATTTTGAAATGTATATCTTGTGTTACTCAAATAGGATATGTGCTTGCCCAAGTGGCAGGTCATGTTTGCAGGTTACACCTCCGAGTGGCCTATGTTTTGCCGGAGTGTTGATTCATTTCCGTTCCGGCAAATTTCAGGCGCTCGATATGTCCTATTTTAGCAAAGGTCATGCCGGATTTTTCCGTGAAATTTGGCATGACTTGTGCCAGAATATGTAGGAAATATCGAGTGCCCCGGATTTATGTGTTGAGTATCCTGGTAGTTGTCTTTGATCAATTTTCAATTAATGTTTCAACTATGAACATAGGAAATGTCTGACGGCGAAAAGGATTTCGGTATTTGCAAATACTGCGAAGACGAGAGCGGCCTGTGCGACGGAATCTTCCTAGATGATGATAGGCGCTTCAGCATCAAGCTGGACGAGAATTTCGAAGTGGATACAGTAAGTCACAACGACAAGTCTTTTTTCGTAATTAAGCATGACATCTGCTTCATTTGCTTCAACTTATAATGTAATTTTCTTACTATTCTACTAGCGTATCCCCTGCCAAGCAAGATTTTTTGTCTTGGATAAGATAGGTTTCAGTCGTACTATGGAGGTAAAGAAAGTTTACTTGAAGACCGAGCATGGTTGTATTTTCCACGCAAAACTATACAATGCAGACGACTACACCTATTTTGGGTGCAAAACTTGGCGAGCACTATGCAAGACTTATGCACTTGAGCCTGATATGGTTATCACCTTTGATATTCGTCCGGAAGATGATATTGAAGGTAATATCGACATCTGGGTCCATGTGCAGACGCCTCCAGTTATACCATTATGTGAGTTTCTCAACCATATTTATGTCTTTGATATTGTTTATTCAAAAATAGTTGACAACTAATTTCTATTGTCATCTTATTTCCGTTCAAGCAAACATGTCCAGCGCTTGGTAGACATGACCTACTACTGCCCCGGGGCTGAACTAAACTGCGAGGAGATAAGTCATTATGTCTCATGGCTTGAGGATCTTCATACTGTCGAGACAAATTTTCTTCCTGCACTTAGAAATGTTAGTACTCAAAACGTGCGACCAATAGTGTTAGTACTGAACTACGGTCACATCTATTTAGGAAAGATGGTAAGATTTTTACTATTTGACGTGAGTGCATCTTTTGCATACATTATTTTTTAAGCTAAACTTCATTGCTAAGTATGTTACTATACGATGTTCTTCAACAGGGACTCCCGATGAATGTTGTGCCTCATGGGATCGAGACTAAAGGTACCATGAGTATTGTTAGCTTACGGCCAAGATATCCTACAATGCACTTTAGTGCATTCAGGATTTCTAATAGCGAGGAATGCATAATAGTGAAAGACTGGAGCAAAATTGTGAAGGGGGAGTGCAGAGAAGTACTAGGGGGCAGCAATCAGAAGCGCAGCCCACGATTAAGAGATAGGTTCATCTGCATGCTCCAACTTGATGAAGGAGGAGTGCTACACATGTTTTATGTTATTTTACCTGAGAGAGAGCAGCAGGAGTGATTAGCTAGCTAGAAATGAGTTTGAAGATGATGATGTGCTACACTATGACTATGATGATTAAATAGCTAGTGTTGGTGGTAATGACTATGATGATTATTGTTAGCTAGTGTTGGTGGTGATTAGATAGCTACCACAGCTAGTGTTGGTGGTGATTAGCTAGCTAGAATGAGTTTGAAGATGATGATGTGCTACACTATGACTATGGTGATTAAATAAATACTGTTGGTGCTAATGACTATGATGATGATTAAATAGCTTGTGCTGGCGGATTAATTAGATTCAAGTGGAGGCAACATGTAGTGCACATCGAAAGTACTACTAGTCCAAACTAGATCATGTTTGGATTAGTAGTATACTTTTGACATGCACCACATATTGCCTCCACTTGAACCTAATCCACCTTCATTTGACACACTGTTATGGACATAATGATATAAACCTCATAATTGGTATTGTACCAAAATTTGTATAACGGCGTATAAATACACTAAAAATAAAAAAATGAAAAAAAAGAATACTAGTAGCGATGGATAGTAAACACGCTACTACTAGCTAGATTAGCAGCAGCGCGGGAGAGAACAAGCGCTACGGCTATGTGTCTTAGCAGTAGCGCGTGTCGCACGTGCTACTGCTAAGTAATAGCTGTAGCGCCTTATTAGTAGCGCGGCAGCCCGCGCTACTAGTGGGCATTAAACCCGCGCTACTACTAGGGTTTTCCCTAGTAGTGTATATCGGAGAAGTTTGCACTTATTAAGGATTACATTCATGGGTTGCCTTTTACCGTTGCACATGATAATTTTGATGAATGTAATATGCATGTGCTTGCTGCTCCTACTTGCAATTATTATGAGAGAGGAACTATATCTCCACCTCTCTATGTTTCCAACATGAAAAAAATGCAAGAAACTTCTTATGTTGTGTATTGGCCTTTACTTGATGTGGATGAATTATTCTTTTATGACATGCGGATGCATAGGAAGAGAGTTAGACTTCGTCATTGCAAGATATATGGTGCATTGTGCTCACTACTAAATGCCAAATCATTGTTAATTAAAATTGGCTTTGATATACCTTGGGATCCGGGTGGATTAATTACTTGAGCACTTTATGCCTAGCTTAATGGCTTTAAAGAAAGCGCTGCTAGGAAGACAACCCGAAAGTTTTAGAGATTCATTTATTTCTGTTGAGTGCTTTTATATAGTTTAAAACCAAAAAAATATAGAGGGAAACCTAAAAACTTTTCAAAAAGGAAAGTGAAAGTGGGAGAGATGAGCATTGTTGAAGTGGAGGACCTCCTTGAACTTTGTTCATGCCCATGGAAACTTTGTTAATCTTAATTACAGAAACTTTTAACAAAAATAATTATCCCCTTGTACAAATCCATTGTATTATATCATGTGCCAAGATTTGCCTTTAGGATGATTAGATTGCTTGTTGGTATGTGCGGTGTAGAAATAGAAACTTTTGCTGTAGCGCGTGAATTTTCATTTTTTACTGGAATGTCAAAAGCTTCAGAATTTTTTTGCATAGTCTTGCTATACAAAATGTTTATTTTTTCCTAATTTTTCAGAATTTGTAGAGTTACAGAAGTATGGTTAACATTCAGATTGCTACAGACTGTCCTGTTTTTGATAGACTCTGTTATTGATGCATTGTTTTGCTTGTTTTGATGAAACTATCGATTTTATCGGTGGAATGAGCCATGGAAAAGTTATATTACAGTAGCTACAATGCAAAAACAAATATGAATTGGTTTGCAACATTACTTAAAGTAGTGATTTGCATTATTATACTAACGGATCTCACGAGGTTTCTGTTGAGTTTTGTGTGGATGAAGTGTTCAAAGATCGAGGGGGTATCAATATGAGAAGAAGGAGGAGAGGCAAGAGCTCAAGCTTGGGGATGCCAAAGGCACTCCAATTAAATATCCAAGGAGACTCAAGCGTCTAGGCTTGGGGATGCCCCGGAAGGCATCCCATCTTTCTTCAACAAGTATCGGTATGTTTTCGTCTTCGTTTCGTTCATGTGATATGTGCAAATCTTGGAGCGTCTTTTGCGTTTAGTTTTCATTTTTCTTGTATGCACCATGCTTGTATGAGATAGTCCATGGTCGATTTATAGAATTCTCATTGCACTTCACTTATATCTTTTGAGTATGGCTTTATAGAATGCTTCATGTGCTTCACTTCTATCATTTGAAGTTTGGATTGCCTGTTCTCTTCACATGGAAAACCATTATTTGTAGAATGCTCTTTTGCTTCACTTATAATTATTAGAGCATGGTCTTTTCTTGAAAGAATTAAACTCTCATGCTTCACTTATATCTATTTAGAGAGTCAATAGGAATTGGTCATTTGCATGGTTAGTCATAAAATCCTACATAAAACTTATGGATCAATGAATATGATATGTTTGATTCCTTGCAATAGTTTTGTGATATAGAGATGGTAGTATGTGGGAGGTACTAGCAAACGATTGTGGTTAGTGTCGTGGTTTTGTCACGGCAGATGTCCTAGTGAAAGGACTTAGTCGTGGAGCCATCGCGACGGGTTAGCTTAAAGGGGTTAAAGCAGACAAAGGACGCAGAGAGTTTATACTGGTTCGGCCCCTTGCAGTGAAGGTAAAGCCCTAATCCAGTTGTTGTGGAATTAGTAGGGTTTCGATGACCAGGGAGCGAATTCGCTATGCCTGGCTCTCGAGTTGTTGTTTGTTGTCCCTAAACCGCCGCCGGGTCATGCCCTTATATACATGGGTTGACGCCCGTCGGTTTACAGAATCCTGAGGCCGGCTCATAAACGTGTCCGGCGCGGTCTCTACTCTTCCTATCTTACAACACAAGTTTACATATCAATGTCGGTTTATGTCTACAGGGCTTAATCCGCCTTTGGGTCATGGGCCTTCGTAAAGCGCCACAATCCTTGTCTTCTTGGGCTTCAAATATAATAACTCATTATGGGGTTAACCCGACCTCACCTGGCCGGTTTATACCCAGTAGTAATATCCCCAACATTGGGCCCCAGATTGATTTGAACTGGTTCATGTCAATCTTTAACACTTGAGAAAAATTCCTCCATCAGCACCTTCGTGTAAATCATGTAAACCACCATGACGTCATCTTCCAGTATCATGATAAACCGCCATGACGTCACCTGTTATTAAAGATTGCATATATCTCAACTTCACTAATGAGCCTCCGACAATCGAGGCGACAGCTCTGTCACATATCCAACCTTTGTCTCCTCGATTCTCACGCCTGTCACTTATCCTTTCGCCTTTATAAATAAAGCCGGTGGGTCCCTTTCATTTTCCCCCTTGCCTCTTCGTCTTTCTTCTTCCTTGCGCCGACCTGACCGTCACACGCAGCCGCCGTCGTCAAGCTCTGCCCTCGACTTCAACTCCGGCCGCTGCATCAACCTGATCGTACCAGAGAAACGGGGCGCTCCTCCGTTGTTCCATCAGCATCAGTAAGTTTCTCCTTTCCTTGCTCTAGATCCACCATTAGGGTTTCGGTGTTCATCGGAGTTCATTGAAGCTCCGTCGCTGTTCTTCCCTGTTCTTCTTAGTAGCATAAATGGCTAGTTTGGATCTGATATTTCTTGTGTGGCCGTAGCCATAGTCCCCTTTTTCCTCATTATAGCATCCCCTTCGTGTAGAAAAACCTCATCTGAATCTGATGAACTGTTGAAGCACCTGTATTTTAGGTCTAAATATATTTTGGTTTTTTGACACGCCGCAGATCTGAATTTATCATACTAGTCTGTGAAACCTGTTTTTCATCACTTAGTCATCTCAGATCTGTACCTTCCGCACCGATATGGGCGGTTTAACTTTTTAGAGAATGATAATCCGGTAGGTACCATTAGTCCCCTCTTAAACCGCCAATTTGTTATCTTTGTAACTCCTCCAATGCCAGAATCCGGTTCAATAATGTCAGACTCCGGTTTAACAAAGTGTACATGCCTCTGTTTTTGCTTCTGATCTTGCGTCGCTTTACACCTGTCCGTCATAAATCTTAAACTGGCATTGATCTTTTTCCAGCTTTTCATTGAAATGGCCAAACTATTTTATGCTTGTAACTAGGTCCCTTCCCGGGTTACGGAAGCGCAACTAGAAGGATGTGTCGCAACTGGCGCTTTAGCAAAGAAAGAAGTCATCCACTGGAGGGTCCCCGGTGCAGAAAATCCTCGTGAGCCAAAAGATGGAGAAGTAGTCGTATTTGTTGATCACCTGGGTCGAGGGTTTAGCCGTCCCGGATCAAAAAATTTCCGAGATGTACTTCCTAGTTTTCAACTCCATCCTCAGGACATTGGCCCAAACTCTGTGTCCAATGTTTGCAATTTCCAAGTATTTTGTGAGGCTTATCTTCAAGAGGAGCCCACAGTTGAACTGTTTAGGGATTTCTTCTATTTAAACCATCGTACCGAGTTTACAGACGGTCCCAACACTGAACTTGGTGGAATGGCTATTCAAAAGAGGAAAGATGTCAGCTTCCCTCACGCCAAGCTTCATAGTCACCCCAAGGACTGGAATCAGACTTGGTTTTATTGCAAAGATATGAAAATCCTCTGCCGGGTTACCGTCCTCACCGGCTTAGCAACACACATCCCTTTCCTCAGAGACTGACTTCAAAGGAAAGGTCGAACTATGCACCGCAACTGTCAAAGCTCAGAGCCTTTATGGCGAACGGTTTAGCAGGTGTTGACTTTGTTCGCTGCTGGATATCCTGGAGCATTCTGCCCTTAAGCTGGCGCCCCGGTTTAATGTGTGAATACACAAGGAGTTTAAAGGATCCCCAACGACATATTGATATTGAGCTGACAGAGGCTGAAGTTACTGACTCTGTCAAGAAAATACTAAATGAACCGGAGGTTGTCTGTAGCAAGACCAGGTTATGTCCTTTCTGCACTTCCAATAAACCGCCAGCTGTAAAAATCATATAAGTTTTTGTTTTAACTTGACCCTTTTAAATACTCTCTCAAAATTTTATCCATCTCTGATAGGGTGATGATCCGTTCTGGAAGAAGAAACCACGGGATAAACCGGCCAAGACACGTCACCCCAAGACCAAGGTTATTAAAAATTGCCAAGAAGAGGACCACTGAGTCTTCTTAACCAAATGCTGACGTTGATCTGGATAATCCAGACTCAGAGGTAGAACTTGACTCCCTTGGTTCTTTTTTCATACACCTCATTGACAATGACTATTATCAGGATGACGCTGAAGGTAGCCAAGCTGATGAGGTAGAGGTAATTATTCTTTCTTCCGGTTCAGATCCTCTGCCAACACAGAAAAATCCGTCGAGCAAACCGGAAAGTAAAATTTTCTCACGCCCTTGCTCACTTGGACCCAAACTTTCTTTTGAAGACGCAGCAACACGAAGCTCGCCGCACAACCCAACACAACGGCTAGGTAGTTACCTCCGCCGGTTTACCGAACACTCCGGTCCGGAAACACCGATCAGAGGTCTCTTATATTCCTGATACTTCTTGCCCCAAGGCGGGTTGTTTCCGACAGCCCCTTGATCCGTCTGATTCAAATTATCAGGGCACACCTCACTCATCCTCTGGCGAGTCAACGGCCACACAACTTCCACCCCTCAAGACAGTTCCTGGGTGTGTTATGTTTTGATTTTATCCTTACTATATTATATCTGTCCGTTTATTGTTCTTCATGTTTGTTTGCAGCGCCAAGCCTAGACCCAGCAAGAAGGCCCGGTTAAATAAACCATCTGATGACAATGTCACTATTGAACCGGAAAACACTCCAGATCCGGTAGAGACAAATGCTGATGCTATGCTTGATGATCCGCCACCTCAAGACCATGACTTTTTTAGCTGAACAAGTAGAGGGTGACGCCACAGGCCATGCTGATACTCCGACAAGCCTGGCCTGAACTGATGATAAACCGGCAAGTCTAGCTAAGGCTGCTGACAAACCATCAACTCTAGTGAAGGCTGCTGATGACAAAGAAGATGACGTTATGATTACTGGCTTCGGCCACACCGCTCCTGGCAATCCTGTTGCTTTATCGAAGCATAGTGCCAAAGACGAGCTTTCTGCTATGGGCAAAGGCAAATGGAACACAGATTTATCAAGCTATGCCCACCTCAACGCCCAAGACATCCATTCTGGTTTTTTAAACTGTCTGTACACAAGCCGCGACTTCGAAGCCGGTTTATTGAATCTGATGAAGCAGCGATATGAGGTAACTGCATAACCACTTCTCTCTTATGTCCAATTCCAAATATCAACTCCAGTAGTGTAACGCCCCGGATCCGATGCGCCAGGTGTCTTCCAGTTATTCGTCGTTGTTGCCATGTCATTTGCTTGCATGTTGCATTTTGCCATGTCATCATCTGCATTGCATGATCATGTTTTTCAAAACTTCCATCCGGTCCTTTTCCGCGTTGTCCGTTTCACGATCCGACACTCTCGTCGCTCCCGTCGCCCCTCTCAGACCTTGTTTCGTGAGCGGGAGAAAAACGTTCTCGGAATGGGTCGTGTTTTGCCGAGTGGCCTTGGTATAGCACCAACAGGCCGCCCGTCAAATTTCGTTCCATTTGGAGGTCGTTTGATGCCCCAACGGTTAACCGCGTAGCCCGAAACCCCCTTCTCTTTGCAGCCCAGCACCCCTTGACCACAGCCCATGAGCCCATCCTAACCCCCTCCATGCTCTCGGTCGTTCGATCATGATCGTGTGGGCGAAAACCGCACCCCATTTGGACTCTCCTAGCTCCCTCTACCTAGAAATATGTGCTCCCCCCGGATTTCGCGCAGTCCAAACCCTAAAACTCCTCCCTCACCGCGCCGGACATGTCCGCCGCCCCCCGGAAGAACCGTGCCACCGCCCCGCGCCAATCCCAGCGCGCCACCTGGCGTTCCGCCGTCCTCCGCCGCGGCGGCCCGCGGAGCCCATCCGGGGCCCGCGCGGGCCCATCCGCCGCCGTCGCCCGAGGCGCCCCGCGCCGGGCGCCTCCCACCGGCTCCCTCCGCCTGCCGCATCGAACTCCAGCCAGCTGCGCCTCACCCATCGTCGCCCGCCGCCTCCACTCCGGCGAGCTCGCCTCCGCGTCGGAGCCCGCGCCCATCCGCGCCACCGTCGGCCGCGCGTCGCCCCGCCCGGATCTGGCCGGCCCCGACTAACTCCGGCGCCTCCACCCCGACCACGCCGGTCGTCGTCTCCCTCTTCTCCGACCATCCTCGGCGACCGCGCCGACGAACCCTCCAGATCCGGATCCCCGAAGGTTGACTTTTCCCTCCCTTAGATTTCTGCTAAGTCCCGATTTACTCATATTCTGGAGCCCTGTTCATCGCATCATAACTCCATGCATACTGCTCCGTTTCATGCGCATAATATGTAAAAATGTTCATCCTGAGATGCTCTTCGTTTCATTCTATTGTGCCATGCTTGTTTGAGTTCATCTGGATGCCTTAATCGTCGTTGCAAGAGTGCTATATGATGTTAACTGCTGTCTGTTATCAGAACTTGGTGATTTGTCTTTTTCATTGCTTTTTGTGTGTGCATCCTATGAGCATGAACTCTACATGTGTTTTGAACTACGTCATGCCATCTTTAGAGAGGTGCTTGTCTTGTATTTTTAGGATCTCTGTGGTGACTAGCACAATAATGCAAAGTAGCCTCCGTGATGTTGCTGATTTCTGTGACTTCGTAATTTCTGCTAAGTCCGAGTGTTATATTTTGTTGCCATGTAAACCTGCTGCTACAAGTCATTCTATGCATAATATGCAGATATTCACTAAGGATGTTTTGTTAAAAATGTTATGGTATATCCATCCATGCCCTTGTTTGCATTTATAGCATGTTGTAGCTTGTCGTTATCTTTCTCTACTTTTGCTATAAAATGTTCCTGGCAGACTGTTTACATGTTAATTAAATTTTCCATGGTTGTTACTAGTGATACATGTACCCTATGACTATGCTATTGCTATGCTTAGCTTCATATTTACGCCATGTTACTGTTGGTTACCTTGTCATGCCATGTAACTCTCTGTGTTGAGTGGTTCAAGCTCACCAACATGCCTATTTATCGTTATTTCTGTCATGCTCTGTTTTTCTTCCAAGTCTGAATCTGTTTATGGAACTTGCTATGTTTACATGGGTGCCATCATATCTTCTGTGCCTTTTTGGCTCATGTTCATTAACGGACATTTGTTATATGCTATTAGTAGATTCATGCCATGCCTTTGTTTGCTAAGATCTGTTCCTTTAGCTTGCTGTTTGGTAACTCTAAACTTTGCAACCTGATGTTATTTCTGCCATGTCCGGTGTTTTCTGCCAAGTCTGTGAAACTGTTATTATTTGCAATCTTGTCATGTCCTTTTGAGCATTCTCTATAGGTTTTTGGAGATAGCTCAGTGTTCATATTTTGTCATGCTTTACCTGTGCATCATGTCCATGCCTTTTGTTTTCATGTTCAGTTGTGAAGCATATTGTTTTGATGCTTGCTAGATGCCTAGTTGCTGTTTTGGACAGATTGTTGCTATATCTTGTTTGGAGTGTATGTGTTGCACCGTTGCTCCGTTTTGAGCATGCTCTATATGAAACTTGCTTAGTTTTGCATGTAGTTCCATATTATCTTGTTGCATCCTTGTTTTGAGGTGTTTGCTTGATGTTTGTATACATTTTGCATCAATGCCATGTTTAACTTGTTTTGCTCATATCTTCTAGGCCGTAGCTCCGAATCTAATGAACTTTATATGTAACTTGACTAGAATTTCGTGTAGATCATCTTGGTGCATATTAACTTGTTGTTTAACAACTTGAACCTAAGGTTTATTCAGTTCTGGACCAATTTCGAAATTTGCATATGAGGACTTACCGGATTTGTTATAGGTTGTTTCCGGCCTAATTTAAACTTGCTTTGATGTGTTGTTGTTGTATGCATCATCTCTTGCCATGAGTAGCTTCATATAGCCTTTCTCATGCATCATACTTCGTTGAGCATCATGCCTTGTTCATGTGTGGTGTGTTTACCATGTTGTGTGCTTCTTCTCGATAGTTCCCGTGTCGTTGCGATCATGAGGATTCGTTCGTCTTCGTAGCTTCATCTTCTTCATGGACTCGTTCTTCTTCCTAGCGGGATTTCAGGCAAGATGACCGTCACCTTGGATCTCATTACTATCATTGCTATGCTAGTTGTTTTGTTCTATCGCTATGCTGCGCTACCTATCACTTGCTCTTCAAGCCTCCCAAATTGCCATGAACCTCTAACCTTTGTCACCCTTCCTAGCAAACCGTTGTTTGGCTATGTTACCGCTTTGCTCAGCCCCTCTTATAGCGTTGCTAGTTGCAGGTGAAGATGAAGATTACTCCATGTTGGATTATGTTTATGTTGGGATATCACAATATCTCTTATTTAATTAATGCATCTATATACTTGGTAAAGGGTGGAAGGCTCGGCCTTATGCCTGGTGTTTTGTTCCACTCATGCCGCCCTAGTTTCCGTCATACCGGTGTTATGTTCCTTGCTTTTGCATCCCTTACGCGGTTGGGTGATTTATGGGACCCCCTTGACAGTTCGCTTTGAATAAAACTCTTCCAGCAAGGCCCAACCTTGGTTTTACATTTGCCTCACCTAGCCTTTTTCCCTTGGGAGTCGCGCATCTCGAGGGTCATCTTTATTTTACCCCCCGGGCCAGTGCTTGTCTAAGTGCTGGTCCAAACCGAGCGATGTCCTGCGCCCCCTGGGCAACCAGGGTCTATGCCAACCCGACGTCTTGCTCATCCAGTGTGTCCTGAGAACGAGATACGTGCGACTCCTATCGGGATTGTCGACACATCGGGCGGCTTTGCTGGTTTTGTTTTACCATCGTCGAAATGTCTTGTAACCGGGATTCCGAGACTGATCGGGTCTTCCCAGGAGAAGGAATATCCTTCGTTGACTGTGAGAGCTTATAATGGGCTATGTTGGGACACCCCTGCAGGGTATAAACTTTCGAGAGCCGTGCCCGCGGTTATGTGGCAGATGGGAATTTGTTAACGTCCGGTTGTAGAGAACTTGACACTTGACTTTACTTAAACGCATCAACCGCGTGTGTAGCTGTTGAGGATATAGACCTTAGAGTCACCCGCCAGGAGGGGCCGGGTTACTCGTATGGTCGTTGCCAGAAGCCCGGAGCCAAGCTTGAAGACGATGGGCCAGAGATGGGCTAAGACCCGGATATGGCTTAAAGCCCGTAGTTACAATCATTATTATGGTAGAACTTGTAGTGTAAGGCAAGTATAGTTGAGAGTCCGAGCCGGACACTCTTATGAGCCGGCCGGGACTCTAAGGGCTGCTGGGCGTCAGCCTCCCTATATAAAGGGACGACCCGGCAGCGGTTTAGGGACGACAGCAATCTGATCGAGAGCCGGGCATAGCTGTTTAGCTCCCTGGTGATCGTAACCCTAATCAATACCACCTCAAACTGGACGTAGGCTTTTACCTTCACCGTAAGGGGCCGAACCAGTATAAACCCTCGTGTTCCTTGTCCCGCATTAACCCCTTCAAGCTTCCTAGTTGCGATGGCTCCACGACTAAGTCCTAGCTCGAGGACATCTTCCGTGACAATTCCACGACAGTTGGCGCCCACCGTGGGGCCAGCGCACGGTGGATTTGAGTTCTTGAAGGGCAGCTTCGAAGGGCTCAAGGGATACGCTGTGGGCCGGATGACCAAGAGTCGTCGCGGCAAGCTCTACATCGACGATGCAAACTGGGGCCCCGACGCCGGCTCAATTGAGTACGGGTACCGGGTCCCCTTCGGCGGAATTCATGTTTTCATTGGCAAGATTGGTGAGCCGGGCCCTGAGCCGGGTCTCTGCGCTGATCTCATCGAGACGGCTCAGCTTGCGCGACCCGCCCAGGCCCGGCCTGCCTTAAGGCATGCTTTTGTGGGGTGCATCCATGGAGGACTCTCCGATCAATCTGGATCTGGTGATGAGACGGCCGCCGGCTCTGACGGCGAGTCGGCCACCGATGAGTCAAACTCGTTGTACCAACTTCAAGATGGCAGGCTCATGGGTTGTTCCGATGGTGACAGTATTCCGGACCTTTTTGAGCCACCAAGTCAGGTTGGAGTTTTTATGGCTGGTGCGCAGCCTGTTCAGAACCCCGCTGCTGGAGCGGGAAACCCGGTGCCTTCTCCGGCTCAGGTGCTAATGGATCTCACGGACAAGATGACGGCCCTGTTAACCGCCACGGTTGACCCGGCGGATCAAGCTCAGCATGATGCGGAGGTGGCACAGTTAAAATTGGATCTGATAAAAGCTAAAGAGGATCTTGCAGCGGAAGGGATCAGGCTGGCTGCGGAGCGGGCGGCTCTCGATGCCCAGACTCAGCTGATTCAGGCGCAGTCCTTCCAACTCACGATGGATCAGAACGCGGCCAATGAGGTCATGAGAAGGAGGCATCAAAAGGCCCAGTCTCGACTCCCACCGGTTTACGATCCACGCAACCTCTTCAACACGCCAGGTGCAGGGTCTAGTAACCCGCCAGGGGTCATAGCGCCCGGGTCTGGACCCCTTATTCAGCCACGAGTGATGGGGCCTCCCCAGGTGCCCCCTGCCCCGCCTCAGTATGTGCCAATACCCCCGGGTCATTATAATAACCCGCTGGAGAACATGGTCGCTGCGGCAGCACGGCTGGCGGCTCTCCCAGTTGACGGCGACTCTCCGACGGCTATTGAAACCCGCCGGGTCAGGGAACTCCTGCAGACGGCACTGGCACAGCAGGAGGCGTACTCCTACAGCCGGGATAGGATCCACTCGACCCCTCGTCCGGGGCAGAGCCCGAGTTACAGCCGGCACATGGTCTCAGCAACCGGCTCAAGTAACGTCCGACGCCATGACCCGCCCCCTGGCCATGGTCCGGCTCATAATGGAGCCTTTTATGCAGCAGAGCAGGACAAAGCGCGGCAAGAGGCGGAGCAAGTGCCTCAATTGACGGCTTACCAGACCCCCCCGGCTTATCCGACGACTTCCGTTGATGTGGGTATCCCTACCAGGACCGGGGGTGTCCCTTGTTTGGTGCCAGCTATCCGTAATGAACGTCTACCTAAGGACTTCAAGGGCCCTAGGAAGGTGCCTAACTACACAGCTGACTTACAGCCTGCAGCCTGGATCGAGAGTTATGAGATGGCCATGGAGCTACTGGAGGTCAGTGAGGCAGCCATGGCTAAGTACTTCACCATGATGTTGGATGGGACTGCCCGCACTTGGTTGAAAGGGCTACCACCGAACTCCATCGGATCTTGGGCTGAGCTGAAAGCCCGGTTCATCCAAAACTTCAAGGATACCTGTAGGCAGTCTATGTCAATTGTGGATTTGACTAACTGTAAGCAGCAGGAGGGTGAATCCACGACTCATTGGGTTCGCCGGGTCAAGGAGATCATACATTCATCAGATAAGATGGATGCCGGCTCTGCAGTCTTAATGTTGGAACAGAATTGTCGCTTCGTGCCCCTGAAGATGAAACTCGGGCGGCTTAAGCGCGACTGCAGTGACATGGGCACGCTAATGGCGGCTCTTGTCAAGTACGCCGATTCTGATGGTACCAAGGATCCCCCTTCAGATGATGAAAGGGCAGGGAAGGGAAAGAAGAATGGCAATGGCAAGGGTCCCCAGCATAACCCGGGGAACCAAGGAGGAGGCAAGCGCAAGGCCGATGGCAGCCTAGAGTTTGTAGCCAACGCCAGCTCACAAGGTAATAACCAGCGACGCAAGGGGAGACCCCCTCCCCGCGGCGGCGGGTCAGGTCCGACGCTGGAGCAGCTGTTGAATGAACCTTGTCCAAGGCATGGCTCTAGAGAGAAGCCAGCGACTCATCTATGGAAGGATTGTGCAATCATGAAAGCCTTTAAAAACTACAATGGCCCGGGCGGCGGCTCAGGCGCGGCGGCTTTCATGGCCCGGGGGGCGGCTCAAATTCTGGTCCTCAGAGTGGTCAAGGGGGCTTTAATCAACAGTCTGGCCAGGGTCATCAACAGCAGCAGGGGGGTTATCAGACCAATCCAAAGCAGCTTAGCGGTGGACAGTATCATGTGTTTACCACTAGTTTGTGCAAGCGAGATCAGAAGCTTCACAAGAGGGCTGTGAATGCGGTTGAGCCGGCGGTCCCACGCTACTTGCGGTGGTCTGAGCAGCCTATAGTGTGGAGTAGGGAGGATCACCCTCCCCGGGTGGATAACCCGGGCCACTTGGCCTTAGTGGTGGCTCCTCAAGTGGGAGGATATAAGTTCACAAAGGTGCTCATGGATGGAGGCAGCAGCATCAACATCCTCTATTATGAGACCTTTCGCCGTATGGGGTTGGTTGATAAGAACCTCAGCCAGTCAAACACCATCTTCCATGGTGTAGTACCTGGTAAGTCGGCTTATCCAGTTGGCAAGATCGAATTGGAAGTGGCCTTTGGTGATGAGAACAACTACAGGGTGGAGAAATTGACCTTTGAGGTGGTCAAGATAAGAAGTCCATACCATGCTATATTTGGACGGCCGGCTTACGCCAAGTTCATGGCACGGCCGTGTTATGTGTACTTACAGCTCAAAATGCCGGGTCACAATGGGACTATTACGGTTCACGGCAGCCGGAAAGTGGCTCTGGAGTGTGAGGAAGGCGACGCGGCTTATGCAGAATCTGTGTGTGCTACAGAGGAGTTGAAGTTTTACAAAGACAATGTTGACCCAACAGATATGACCTCTCTGAAAAAGCCAACCACAGAACAAGAGCCGGCAATGAAATTTAAGTCAGCTGATGAGACTAAACTTGTTGATTTTGTTCCAGGTGACTCATCTCAGCAGTTTAGCATCAGTGCAAATCTGGATCCAAAATAGGAAAGCGCGCTCATCGAGTTCATCCGTGAGAATAGGGACATCTTCGCGTGGAAACCTTCTGACATGCCAGGTGTACCTAGAGAACTCGCTGAGCATACTCTCAATGTTGATCCGAAATTTAAGCCGGTCAGACAGTTCCTTCGGCGGTTTAATGAGGAAAGGCGGAAAGCTATTGGTGAAGAAGTAGCCCGGCTCTTGGCGGCCGGGTTTATCGTTGAAGTTTTTCACCCAGAGTGGTTGGCTAACCCGGTGCTCGTACTCAAGAAGAACGGCACCTGGCGGATGTGTGTGGACTACACGGACTTGAACAAGGCGTGTCCGGCTGATCCTTTTGCCCTCCCCCGTATTGATCAAATCATTGATGCTACGGCAGGTTGTGCACGTTTAAGTTTCTTGGATGCTTATTCTGGTTATCATCAGATCAAGATGGCAGTTAAGGACCAGGAGAAGACGGCGTTCATCACTCCCTTTGGAGCCTTCTGCTATGTGTCTATGCCCTTTGGACTCAAGTGTGCACAGGCGACTTACCAGCGTTGTGTGCAGAACTGTCTTCATAAACAGATCGGACGCAATGTTCACGCTTACGTGGACGATATTGTGGTTAAATCCATCAAAGAGGAAACCCTGATAGATGATTTAAGGGAAACCTTTGATAATCTCCGGGTCTATAAGATGATGCTTAACCCGGCCAAGTGTGTCTTTGGTGTTCCTGCAGGCAAACTCTTGGGCTTCTTGGTTTCTGACAGAGGCATTGAGGCTAACCCGGAGAAGATCAAGGCCATCACCTCCCTGGCTAAGCCGGCGTGTATAAATGACGTTCAGCGCTTGGCGGGTCGCATCGCTGCGTTAAGCCGGTTTATAAGCCGTTTGGGTGAGAAGGCCATGCCCTTATATCAGTTGATGAAGAAAACTGATAACTTTGTCTGGAATGATGCAGCTAATACCGCCTTTGAGGATTTGAAGAAGCAGCTGGCAGAGCCCCCAGTCCTTGCTGCTCCGATTGATAAGGAGCCCTTACTACTGTATGTGGCGGCAAACGCACGAGCCGTCAGTGTGGCTATTGTGGTGGAGCGCAAGGAGGAGGGTAAGGAGCATCCGGTTCAGCGGCCGGTTTATTATGTCAGCGAAGTGCTCATTGAGTCCAAGCAGCGGTACCCGCATTGGCAGAAGCTGGTATATGGTGTGTTCATGGCAAGCCGGAAACTTAAGCATTATTTTCAGGGTCATCCCATCACTGTGGTCAGCTCTGCCCCCCTTGGCGATATCATTCAAAACAGAGAGGCCACAGGGAGAATTGCTAAGTGGGCTATAGAACTTGGACCTCATGGTCTCAAATATGTGCCACGCACTGCTGTTAAATCTCAGGCCTTGGTGGATTTCATCAATGATTGGACAGAGTCACAAGTACCCGAGCAAAAGCCGGATAACACATATTGGACCATTCACTTTGATGGGTCCAGGCAGTTGGAGGGCTCGGGGGCTGGCGTTGTATTGGCTTCCCCTAAGGGTGACAAGTTCCATTATGTGCTACAGTTGATGTTCCCTTGCACTAACAATGCGGCTGAGTACGAGGCCTTGCTCCACGGTCTTCGGATGGCTAAGGAGATGAGCTTGAGCCGGGTAAGGTGCTTTGGTGACTCAGACTTGGTGGCTCAACAAGTATCAGGCAAGTGGGATTCTAAGGATCCTCTCATGGCGGCTTATCGCCGCGAGGTTGATGCCATTGCTGGGCACTTTCAGGGCTACCAAGTGGAGCACATTGATCGCAGGAAGAACGAGGCGGCTGATGCTCTAAGCCGGCTGGGCTCTCAGCGAAAGCCGGTGCCGCCTAACACTTTCCTGGACGTCCTGTATAACCCTTCAGTTAAGTTGCCTACAGAGGAAGACTTGGCTATCCCTGACCCGGAGGCACGACTGGTGGCGGCTCTTCATGTCATACCAGACTGGACAATGCCATATCTGGCTTATATAACCCGGGGAGAGTTGCCTGAGGATGAAACTTTGGCCAGGCAAATAACCCGGCGGGCTAAGTCAATGATCGTTATCGATGGCGAGTTGCATCATCGCAGTGTTACAGGGGCATTTCAGCGTTGTGTCTCCCCTGAGGAAGGTCAAGAGATCTTGCGTGAGATCCATGAAGGGGATTGTGGCCATCATGCCGGCTCAAAATCCCTTGTGGCCAAGGCTTTCCGTCATGGTTTTTATTGGTTGACGGCTCATGCTGATGCAGAGGACTTGGTCAGTAAATGTGATGGTTGCCAAAGGTTCTCACGACGGGCTCACGTGCCGGCTCAGGAGTTGAGGATGATCCCAATCACTTGGCCCTTTGCGGTCTGGGGGCTTGATATGGTTGGGCCTTTTAAAAGGTCCAAGGATAAGAAGACCCACCTCTTGGTGGCAGTTGATAAATTCACAAAGTGGGTGGAAGCTGAGCCAGTTAGCAAGTGCGATGCAGCCACGGCGGTTCAATTTATGAAAAAGGTGATTTTCCGCTTTGGCTTTCCGCACAGCATTATAACTGACAATGGCACCAATCTTTCCAAAGGCGCCATGGAAGAGTTTTGTCAACGAGAGCATATCCGACTTGATGTTTCCTCAGTGGCTCATCCTCAATCCAATGGTCAAGCTGAGAGAGCTAATCAGGAGATTCTGAAGGGCATCAAGCCCCGGCTTTTGGTCCCTTTGCAGCGGACGCCGGGTTGTTGGGTGGAGGAGTTGCCCTCCGTCTTATGGAGTATCAACACTACTCCTAACAGGTCTACAGGCTTCACGCCTTTCTTCATGGTTTATGGAGCAGAAGCAGTCCTTCCTAGTGACATCCGTCACGACTCACCTCGCGTGGCGGCTTACGTTGAGACGGATAATGAACAGGCGCGTCAAGATGCTCTTGACTTGTTGGACGAACAGCGTGATGTGGCAGCAGCCCGTTCAGCGATTTACCAACAAGACCTGCGCCGTTATCATAGCCGCCGGGTCAAATCCCGGGTCTTCCAGGAAGGCGACCTTGTGCTCCGGCTCATCCAGGATCAAACAGATGCACACAAGTTATCCCCACCTTGGGAAGGGCCCTTTGTGGTCAGCAAGAACTTGCACAACGGGTCATATTACCTCATTGACATTCGGGAGCACAAAGATTCACGTAAGTCGGAGGAAGAGACCCGTCGGCCGTGGAACATAGCTCAGCTTCGGCCTTACTACACTTGAGCCACCGGCTCTCGTGGTGTACATATTTCTCTCAGCCATGTATATATTATGATAAGCAATAAAGCAGGACCTCTGTCCTTTTTTCTCCTCCAAATATGCACGTGTTGTTTACATGATGACTTAAAGGAGGATCCGGCTTATGATCGTATTCGAATCTAGCCGTAAGCGGTAAAGTCACTTGGGGGCTTCCTGTTCAAACATGGGTCGTATTCGAACCAAAGAGAACATAGCTGTCGATACCCATTTGATTGGCAAAGTGTCGAGCTCATTGGGAGGTTACCTTTGGTCATATTTGAATCATGGTTTACCCCCTCTGAGAACCGACGTGGATCGTATTCGAACCAGCGTCGTTAAACAATTCTAAAAGTCACTTGGGGGCTTCCTGTTCAAACATGGGTCGTATTCGAACCAAAGAGAACATAGCTGTCGGTACCCTCTTGATTGGCATCGCCACACCCACTGGGGGCTATATGATCGTATCCGAATCTTGGCTTAACCCCTTTGGGCCGGGTCTCTGGTCGTATTCGAACCGGAAGCCCCTAAAGTTCCTCTGCTTTATCACAGGTTTACTCTGATTATGTCAAGGTGTGTACGGCCGGGTCTCACTTTACCGGCTTAACTTGGTTTACAGTATTCGTTGAACGCCATGGGTGTCATTACGACAGGTAAATCGGAGTTAAGATACCAACCTTGTTACCCGGGTTATCTAAACCAGAAGTATGCTTACAGGCCGCTAAGTGTATTATTACGGCTGTGTTAAGGATATAAATGAGGACCAGTCTTTTTTGATTCATATTCCGGGTTATCTATCCAAAACACCTGATTCTCAGGGCGGTAAGCTGCCTTGAGACTTGTGATTTGCCTTTCTATGCAGGTTATTTAAAGGCAACTCTTTGAGGTTGAGAAAAACAAAGGGATGGTTATAACCCGGAGAAATGTCAAAGAGACAACTTCAAAGGGTTTTCGCATTCAATACGTGCACGATGGCACGGCAGAAATGAACTGTTGCACCTATTCTATTACAAAAACTCATCAAGTATGAGACGGGTGGAACATTGTTTGGTGAACCGCCAGCCGAGTCACGATGCCCGCTGAGTTGAAGTCTCCGGCTCGTTCCTGTCTTCTCCTCCGGCTGATCCCAACACCTGGAAGGTTGATGACTTCCAGTCGATGCCGCTGAGAGCTTCGAATTGGGCTTCCTCGTCAATTAACCCGGCCGGGTCAATCTTCGGGGCGAAGGTGTGCTGACGAGCCGGAGGGATCAGGTTGAGGGCTTCATAGCGAGGGGTTGGAATCCTCTGATTCTCCGCATCATAACCCGGCTGGTACTTGGTCAGATCTGTGTCGTTCCCGATAAGGGTGGCCACCGGGCGTACAGCCTTCACGCACGCTGCGAAGTCCTTCTGGTCGAAAGCTGAGCCGTCCTCCTTCAGACTTGGATAGCCAAGGGCGATGTCCGCCGGGTCTAACTCCGGCAGGAATGCCTTGGCCCGGCTCAGCGCGGCAATCGCTCCAGCTCTCGCAGAGGCCCGTCGCAGCTCTTGGATCCGCTGAGGCAGAACGGCGAGCCGGCGCAGGACTTCTGCCAGGTGAGTCAGCACCTCGTTGGATAGGGCCACCACAGCTAAGGCGCGCTGTGACCCGGTGTAGAGCTGCTCCACTAGGGTGTACACGGCCTTTAGCTTGGTGACCACGCTCTGGTTGATGTTGGCACTTCTGGGACCTGTTTAACAGAATCAGATAAGCCGGTGATAAGGATGAAACATGAGACATAAACACTCTACACTTGATGACAGCCGGTGAGGCGACTTACCGAAGATAGCGGCCACCATTTGGGAAACCTGGCGCTTTAGGCCGGAGAGCTCGGCGGTTTTCTCAGCGAGAGCCTTCTCCGCCTGTTCCGCCCGGGTCACCAGTGCGGCCTTCTCTTCGACCCAGGCTTTTCTCTCAGCATCAAACTCGGTCTTCAATTTTTCTTGAGTGGCGATGCTGGATACAAACTTGGCGTTTGCCTTCCGGGTCTCCATCTCCTGCATCTTCAGCCGGCTCTTGAGATCCGCAAGGTCCGCCTCTAGTTTCTTGCCAACAGCCTGCATATATTTCCGGGTTATTAACAGTCATTATATAAGTCCCAAGCGTTTTCCAAGCAAAGACACTTGGCACTTGGGGGCTAATGCATATTGAACGTATCTATCTACATACTGCCGGCTCAATTGAGTAAGCCGGAACCTAAGTCTACAACATATTCAAATCATAAGTCGTCGACTTGGGGGCTAGCATGGCAAAGGTAACTATGCAGTAAGTAAGAAGGTGGCAGAAGGATACCTCAGATTTTTGCTGGATCTGGTTTACCATGGCGACCTCGGCGTCCCGGCTCTTGTGTACTTGGCTGATGTAGCCAGAGACGAGCTCTCCAATGCTCAGGTTGCTGTAGTTGGAGAGGTCCAGATTCACCCGGTGGGGCTGCAGTAACTCCCCCTTGGCGGAGCACTTGGCCAACACGGTCGGTCTCCCCGGCTCAACATACTCCGTCCGGGTAATTACCACGTCCGGGTCGTCTGCTGGTGGAGCTGAGCCGGAGGCCTCCGGGTTAACCGAAGCTTCGGTCGTTGCCTTGGTAGTTGGGGCGGTGGCTTCAGGTGCCGTGTCCATTGGAGTGGCGGCTTCGGGGGCGGAGGCAGCTGGCGGTTCTTGGACTGTCACCGTCGGCTCAGGCAAATCCGGCACTCCGGCCGACTTGGTTTTCTTCACCCTCTTGGTGAGCTTTGCTTGGGCACTGAAAGAACAACAAAGGTTAGTACAAAGCATATGAGTAAAGATCAGAACAACATGAGATGATTGTTGTTACCCGGGCGCGGTCTTGAAAGCCGGCAGATTTGACTGCATGGAGTCACCCGAAGAGGGGGAGGTCTCCTGATAATTGGAGTCAGAAGAGTTGAGTGGCTGACGGATAACACCCGCCAACGGGTGAAAAGGGTACAAGTGGGAAATAACCTCAGTTCGGCGCTTCCTTGTTGCGTCGGGTAACCCGGCGGAGAGGTCGGTGTCCTTGTTGGCCCGGGTGTGACGCCGGCTTTCGTGAACCTGTTGCTTCAAAAGAAATTGAGGGTCTTGATGAGCTAAAGGATGTGAAAAGCTTACTTTCCGGGTTACCCTTCGGACTTTCAGCTGTGGCAAGGGCTCCGAGTCGGAGGAAAGTGACATTACCTCTTCAACCACCGGGTTACTGGCGCCGGTGTCATCCTATCAATGAGCAAGTGTTGATAAGGCGGACAGCAACAGACAACAAATACAACAAGAATTTAAAGGTTTAAGGGTTACCTCTGACTCGGAGCTGTCGCTTAATTGCATCAGCTCCGAAGCAGTAGGTCTGCTTCCTTTTTTGCGAGGGGCGGTTTTCTTGGCGGCTTTCTTCGCCTTCCTGGCTTTCTTGGCCGCCTCATGGTCATACTTGACCCGCCAGAACTTATCATCAGCCTGAAAAATACAATGAGGAATTCTTAAACAGGTTCAGATGAAGGTTATATGCAGAAGAAGATAAAAAGTTAAAGTCAGCGGCTTACCGCTGGGGCTGGATTGGTCTTGCAGAAGGGGGCTAACCCGGTCCTTCCGCAGTCTGCCAGGCTCTCATTTAAAAGAGCCTTGGTCTCCTCCTCTGCAACGTCTTCTGGAAGATCATTACGGCTGTGCCTCTGAGGGTCATCCTTTCGCCCTATGTACTCACACATTAAGCCGGGGCGGCGGCTCAACGGGATCGCCCGCCATGAGATCCAGACCCGGGCCAGGTCGATTCCGTTCAGACCGTTGCCTAGGAGGGCTTTGATTTTGTTGATAGTAGGAAGCAGAGGCTGGCGCTCCGCTTGAGTCAGCTTGTCCGACAGTGGGTGAGTCGGCTCCAGACGTGTTGGGCGAAAGCCGGGCAGCGGGCTTTCATCAGCCGGGGATGTATCTTGGCAGTAGAACCAAGTCATGTTCCAGTCTTTGGGGTGGCTCGGCGGCTCTGCATAAGGGAAAAGACAGTCCCTGCGCCGCTGGATGGAGATGCCACCTAACTCCAGACTTGGCCCATTGGCACACTCATTCTGGCGGTTTAAGTAAAACAGCTCTCTGAAGAGCAGCAGACTTGGCTCTTCTCCAAGGTAAACCTCGCCGAAGACTTGAAAATTGCAGATGTTGGATACAGAGTTGGGTCCTATATCTTGAGGCCGCAAGTCGAAGAAGTTGAGCACGTCCCTAAAAATATTTGAGCCGGGCGGTGCGAAGCCCCGGCTCATATGATCTGCGAAAATCACTACCTCCCCGTCCTTTGGCTGTGGTCTCTCTTCTGACGGGTCAGGGGCACGGTAGGACATGATTTCCTTCTTAGGCAAATATCCGGACTTAACAAAATTGGCTAGGGTTTCGTTGGTGACGTTGGACCTCATCCAGTTGCAAGTGATGGGAGCCTTGGGAGGCATGGTGAAAGTTGGCGGTCTATGACAAAAAGGAAAAATGTCCGGGTTAATTATAAACCGGAGATCTACAGTTCAAAACTAAGGTGGCGGCTTATGAAGGGGACTAATGGTATATACTCAAATACAGTGGATTATTTAAGCCGGAGGATTCTACGAAGCATGGTTTTCTTTAAACCGGAATTATAAGCCGCCAAGGTTCAATGGTTGCAGTTTTTACTAAGTGTGGTAAAACAGGTTTCACATATTGCAGTAACTTTTTTGGATCAAAATGGTCGGGCAAAAGAAAAAAATTCTAGACCTAGAAACAGCAGTGAGGGAGTTCTTGGGTTCAAACAGAGTTCTTATGCAGTTCAAGGAAGGCTACTTGCGTGTGAAATGGATCTTAAACAACCACCGCACTAGTTCTATGCAGGACTAACATCAAGCAGGAGCAGTAACTAGGAGAACTACCGAACTTGCGGGCAATGGTGACAAACACGAAGAACGTGGATGAACCCTACTGCAGATCTACTCTACGGGGTGGTGAGAACTTACCGGAGCTGAAGAGGTGCGGGAGTCGCCGCCGTTTATCTGGTCCGAGTCAGGGTGATGCAGCGGCCAAGGTTGATGAAGACCGGAGGCGAGGCGACGGCGGCGGAGTGCGAGCTCAGTGAGAAAGGCAGCGGCGCGAGGAGGAAGAAGAGAGCGTGAGAAGAGCCCGTCGGGCCGGCCTATTTATAAGGCAAGGTCATAAGTGGGCGCGAGATTCAAGGAGACCACGGCGTGGTTATCTCCCCCCACGACGCCTCGATTTTCGGAATGGCAGTAAAAACAAAGATCCGTTGCGGATCTTGTGGAGTAAAAAACGGGCTTAATGGAAGATGACGTCACGGCGGATTATCCGGAGTCCAGAGGATGACATCACGCCGGGTTATGGCCTTCACATGAATGGTAAGCCGGAGATTTTTTCTGTCGGCAGAGTTGAAGATTGACATGAGCCGGCTCAAATCAATCTGGGGCCTAATGTTGAGGATATAGACCTTAGAGTCACCCGCCAGGAGGGGCCGGGTTACTCGTATGGTCGTTGCCAGAAGCCCGAAGCCAAGCTTGAAGACGATGGGCCAGAGATGGGCTAAGACCCGGATATGGCTTAAAGCCCGTAGTTACAATCATTATTATGGTAGAACTTGTAGTGTAAGGCAAGTATAGTTGAGAGTCCGAGCCGGACACTCTTATGAGCCGGCCGGGACTCTAAGGGCTGCTGGGCGTCAGCCTCCCTATATAAAGGGGCGACCCGGCAGCGGTTTAGGGACGACAGCAATCTGATCGAGAGCCGGGCATAGCTGTTTAGCTCCCTGGTGATCGTAACCCTAATCAATACTACCTCAAACTGGACGTAGGCTTTTACCTTCACTGTAAGGGACCGAACCAGTATAAACCCTCGTGTTCCTTGTCCTGCATTAACCCCTTCAAGCTTCCTAGTTGCGATGGCTCCACGACTAAGTCCTAGCTCGAGGACATCTGCCGTGACAATTCCACGACAGTAGCCGTGATGGTCTCTTCTCAGCGGAGTCCGGGAAGTGAACACGGTTTCTGGGTTATGTTTGACGTAAGTAGGAGTTCAGGATCACTTCTTGATCATTGCTAGCTTCACGACCATTCCGTTGCTTCTCTTCTCGCTCTTATTTGCGTATGTTAGCCACCATACTTGCTTACTCGCTGCTGCAACCTCACCACTTTACCCCTTCCTTACCCCTTTAAGCTTTGCTAGTATTGACACCCATGGTAATGGGATTGCTGAGTCCTCGTGGCTCACAGATTACTACAACACCAGTTGCAGGTACAGGTTATGCGATGATCATGACGCGAGAGCGATGTTACTTGTTTTGGAGTCCTTCTTCTGCTTCTTCTTCGATCAGGGAATAGGTTCCAAATCGGCAGCCTGGGCTAGCAGGGTGGTTGTCGTTTGAGCTTCTGTTTATGTTTCATCCGTACTCGGATGTTTATCATGTGTTTGATGTATTGATGTATTCCTGCGGCATTTGTATGCCTTGTATGTATCCCCATCTATTATGTAATGTTGATGTAATGATATCCACCTTGCATAAGCGTCTTCAAGATGCACTTCTATCCTTGGTGGGACCTTCGAGTTCCTTTAGGATAGGGTCGCATCAGAGCCTCGACCGACCCTAGGAGCCCCCCTTGTTTGATCGTATAGTTTGGCCATTGTCGAGTCTAGAAGAAAACTATTTCTGAGTCTGGCTATATCGGAGAGTAGGAATTCTTTTTACTCCTCCGCCCCTTCGTCGCTCTAGTAAGGAATCTTGACGTAGGTGTTTTGAACTACTCCTCTCCCCCTTCAAATTTTTCTTTAGGATCACGCGGTTAGCTTTTGTTCGTTGTCCATCCTCTTGTCAATCCGGTGCACCTCTCTTCGAGTGGTTTCGTTCCTCGTCATCTTTTGTTAGATTAATCCTCATCTCTTTTCAACCGATGTTGTTCCCTGTCCAAGTTGCCGTTGTTTTTTCCCGCCCTCCCACCCCTTTTATTCCCGGAGTCCGAGCCTCTATTCGAGCATCTATTTCATTCGTACGGAGCTTCTTCAGCCTTTCCTCAATTATTTCAACCGGTGAATTCTCGTCTCGTTTGACATTCTTCATCTCTTTTCTTCTTCGATGGATTAAATTCCAATTTTCGGTAGTGATTATATTCTTTTCTCGGCTCAAATGTTTCCCGTTGCTCGTTCCCCTCTCATCATTTAATCGTTCCGGAGTGATCAAGACATCTCAGGAGATTTGGCTGTGTTTGAATTAATTCAAGGTTGTCACCTCATTCAAATATTTCAATTGTTCCGGTGCATCATCTATCTCTTCAACAATCCTTTTTCAACGGTGATTTCTCTTAAGTGGGCCCTAACCCACAGGTCTTTTCCCAGGATCTTACCTGACTCTTCTAATTTTCCCGGAGTTATTCTCAAATCCTTTTCGAAGTGTGATGTAAGTATAATTTCATCAGTCAGACGTTTTTCCAAGATCAATTTCAAATTATTTTCATTGTTGGCTCAACCTCTTTGCTTTTCATTCTCCCGGAGTATCTCAACAATTTTGGTGTTATTTCTCATCGTCACTCTCAACATTGTACATCGAAGTAGATTTTTTCTTAAATCTTGTCCGTTCTCCCGGAAATTCGCGGTGCTAGCGCGATGGTTATCCTATCAAATTGTTTCCAGTTGTGCAATCCTTTTCACCCATCCGGAGTATCTCAGGAGTTGTTTTCCGTCTCTATTATACGGAGGCCTCCATTTCAGAATATTTCCTCGTTCTAAGTTTTCAAATCCGTTCTCCGATTATTCTATGTTCATGCCTTTTCGTTCGTCTCCATATTCTTCCGGTGCTTCGTTCAAGTATGCTTCAATCAGCTCGCGATCTCTTCTTTCAATTGCATCTTGATTCCCTCAAGTATATTCGTGCTTTTCCTATTTTTCCCAGGGAGTCATTCTCCTTCGTCAGTCAATTTTCAGTTCTAACGGTGGTTCGTTCAAGACCCCTTGTCATTTGTAATCATATCAATTAATTCGTTCTTTCCAAATCCTACCGGTGGTTCATGAAGACTTTCTCAAGTTTTGCGCTATATCCCCCCTTAATCTTTCCAACGAGAATAAGTAGTATGCAAATCCATTGTTTCTCATCAATTTAATTGGTGGAGGATAAGCATAACGTAATCCTTATTTTCTTTCTTCAAGTGGTTTTATCTCTTTTTTCGGAGATTGTTCATCTTATCACATTCTCGGTTCAAAGTGTTTTTCATCTTTTCTTTTCCGGAGTTCCAAGCTTCTCGTCGATTTCGTCGCGAACCTCCATTCAAATCATCACAATGCTTTACCTTTATTCTTTTCATACCTCAATTCTGTCTCATCACCCTTTTGTTACCGGAGTTCTTCACGGTGGCTCGTCATGATTTAATTCATTCCTCAAGTGTTCATCAAGATTCTTTTGGAGGAGCTCAAGTATCTTTTCTTCTTGCATCTCGAAGTGCAATTAATTCTCTGTATTATTTTCAAGTGGAGTTTTGCATTTCTTCGTTCTTCTCAGCTATCCAATCATTTCCGTTTGTGGCCGGTTATCACCTTATGATCTTGAGATGTTACCTATAAGACCACAACAAGCTTATTCTTTTCGTTGTTGATTTTCTCAACAACTCCGTTCAATCCTTTCTTCTAAGGTTGCTTTCTATTTCATTCGTGGCACAAGTTGTCATTTTCTTCTCCGTTCTCTTCATTCAACTCTTTCAATTCTTTCCGGAGGTTTTGTGTCATGTCTTCATCAAGTGTCATTCCATCTTGTGAAGTTGTTCTTCTATTCCTTCCATTTTCAGCCGGAGTGCTATCAAAATTCTTTCGTTCTTATTTCTTTTTTTTCTATCTTGTCCTAACCGGAGTGGTTTCTAATTCAGTCTTATTCCTTGAGCTTTTGCTTCTTGTCTCATTCAACATTCCTCTTTCCTACTCGAGTGTTCTTGACTTTGTTCATCCTCACGGTTTTGTTCGTTTTTCACCTCATCCCTTTTCCCTTCCGTCTCGGTCCTAAGATCTCGGGACGAGATCTCTTGTTAGTGGAGGAGTGTTGTAACGCCCCCGAACTGATGCGCCAGGTGTCTTCCAGTTATTCGTCGTTGTTGCCATGTCATTTGCTTGCGTGTTGCATTTTGCCATGTCATCATCTGCATTGCATCATCATGTTTTTCAAAACTTGCATCCGGTCCTTTTCCGCGTTGTCCGTTTCGCGATCCGACACTCTCGTCGCTCCCGTCGCCCCTCTCAGACCTTGTTTCGTGAGCGGGAGAAAAACGTTCTCGGAATGGGTCGAGTTTTGCCGAGTGGCCTTGGTATAGCATCGACAGGCCGCCCGTCAAATTTCGTTCCATTTGGAGGTCGTTTGATGCCCCAACGGTTAACCGCGTAGCCCGAAACCCCCTTCTCTTTGCAGCCCAGCACCCCTTGACCATAGCCCATGAGCCCATCCTAACCCCAGCCATGCTCTCGGTCGTTCGATCACGATCGTGTGGGCAAAAACCGCACCCCATTTAGACTCTCCTAGCTCCCTCTACCAATAAATATGTGCTCCCCCCCGGATTTCGCGCAGTCAAACCCTAAAACTCCTCCCTCACCGCGCCGGACATGTCCGCCGCCTCCCGGACGAACCGCGCCACCGCCCCCGCGCCAATCCCAGCGCGCCACATGGCATTCCGCCGTCCTCCGCCGCCGCGGCCCGCGGAGCTCATCCGGGGCCCGCGCGGGCCCATCCGCCGCCGTCGCCCGAGGCGCCCCGCGCCGAGCGCCTCCCGCCGGCTCCCTCCGCCCGCCGCTGAAGGGCGCCGCGCCGCGTCGACCTCTAGCCGACCGCGCCTCACCTGCCGTTGCCCGCCGCCTCCACTCCGGCGAGCTCGCCTCCGCGCCGGAGCCCACGCCCGTCCGCGCCACCGGCGGCCGCGCCTCGCCCCGCCCGGATCCAGCCGGCCCCGACTCCCTCCGGCGCCTCCACCCCGACCACGCCAGCCGTCGTCTCCCTGTTCTCCGACCATCCTCGGCGACCGCGCCGACGAACCCTCCAGATCCGGATCCCCGAAGGTTGACTTTTCCCTCCCTTAGATTTCTGCTAAGTCCCGATTTACTCATATTCTGGAGCCCTGTTCATCGGATCATAACTCCATGCATACTGCTCCATTTCATGCGCATAATATGTAAAAATGTTCATCATGAGATGCTCTTCGTCTCATTCTATTGTGCCATGCTTGTTTGAGTTCATCTGGATGCCTTAATCGTCGTTGGAAGAGTGCTATATGATGTTAACTGCTGTCTGTTATCAGAACTTGGTGATTTGTCTTTTTCATTGCTTTTTGTGTGTGCATCCTATGAGCATGAACTCTACATGTGTTTTGAACTACTTCATGCCCTATTTACACAGGTGCTTGTCTTGTATTTTTAGGATCTCTGTGGTGACTAGCACAATCATGCAAAGTAGCCTCCGTGATGTTGCTGATTTCTGTGACTTCGTAATTTCTGCCAAGTCAGAGTCTATTATATTTTGTTGCCATGTAAACCTGCTGCTACAAGTCATTCTATGCATAATCTGCAGATGTTCACTAAGAATGTTTTGTTAAACATATTATGCTCTATCCATCCATGCCCTTGTTTGAATTTATAGCATGCCTTAGCTTGTTGTTATCTTGCTCTACTTTTGCTAGAAAATGTTCCTGGCAGATTGTTTACATGTTAATCAATTTTGCCATGGTTGTTACGAGTGATCCATGTACCCTATGACTATTCTATTGCCATGCTTAGCTTCATATTTATGCCATCGTACTGTTAGTTACCTTGTCAGGCCATGTAATGCTCTGTGGTGAGTGGTTCAACCTCACCAACATGCCTACTTATCGTTATTTCTGCCATGCTCTGTTTTTCTTCCAAGTCTGAATCTGTTTATGGAACTTGCTATGTTTACATGGGTGCCATCATATCTTCTGTGCCTTTTTGGCTCATGTTCATTAAGGGACATTTGTTATATGCTATTAGTAGATTCATGCCATGCCTTTGTTTGCTAAGATCTGTTCCTTTAGCTTGTTGTTTGGTAACTCTAAACTTTGCAACCTGATGTTATTTCTGCCATGTCCGGTGTTTTCTGCCAAGTCTGTGAAACTGTTATTATTTGCAATCTTTCCATGTCCTTTTGAGCATGCTCTATAGGTTTCTGGAGATAGCTCAGTGTTCATATTTTGTCATGCTTTACCTGTACATCATGTCCATGCCTTTTGTTTTCATGTTCAGTTGATGTACCGTTGCTCCGTTTTGAGCATGCTCTATATGAAACTTGCTTAGTTTTGCATGTAGTTCCATATTATCTTGTTGCATCCTTGTTTTGAGGTGTTTGCTTGATGTTTGTATGCATTTTGCATCAATGCCATGTTTAACTTGTTTTGCTCATATCTTCTAGGCCGTAGCTCCGAATCTAATGAACTTTATATGTAACTTGACTAGAATTTCGTGTAGATCACCTTGGTGCATGTTAACTTGTTGTTTAACAACTTGAACCTAAGGTTTATTCAGTTCTGGCCCAATTTCGAAATTTGCATATGAGGACTTACCGGATTTGTTATAGGTTGTTTCCGGCCTCATATAATCTTGCTTTGATGTGTTGTTGTTGTATGCATCATCTCTTGCCATGAGTAGCTTCATATAGCCTTTCTCATGCATCATACTTCGTTGAGCATCATGCCTTGTTCATGTGTGGTGTGTTTACCATGTTGTGTGCTTCTTCTCGATAGTTCCCGTGTCGTTGCGATCGTGAGGATTCGTTCGTCTTCGTGGCTTCATCTTCTTCATGGACTCGTTCTTCTTCCTAGCGCGATTTCAGGCAAGATGACCGTCACCTTGGATCTCATTACTATCATTGCTATGCTAGTTGTTTCGTTCTATCGCCATGCTGCGTTACCTATCACTTGCTCTTCAAGCCTCCCAAATTGCCATGAACCTCTAACCTTTGTCACCCTTCCTAGCAAACCGTTGTTTGGCTATGTTACCGCTTTGCTCAGCCCCTCTTATAGCGTTGCTAGTTGCAGGTGAAGATGAAGATTGCTCCATGTTGGATTATGTTTATGTTGGGATATCACAATATCTCTTATTTAATTAATGCATCTATATACTTGGTAAAGGGTGGAAGGCTCGGCCTTATGCCTGGTGTTTTGTTCCACTCTTGCCGCCCTAGTTTCCGTCATACCGGTGTTATGTTCCTTGATTTTGCGTCCGTTACGCGGATGGGTGATTTATGGGACCCCCTTGACAGTTCGCTTTGAATAAAACTCTTCCAGCAAGGCCCAACCTTGGTTTTACATTTGCCTCACCTAGCCTTTTTTCCCTTGGGAGTCGCGCATCCTGAGGGTCATCTTTATTTTACCCCCCGGGCCAGTGCTTGTCTAAGTGCTGGTCCAAACTGAGCGATGTCCGGCGCCCCCTGGGCAACCAGGGTCTATGCCAACCCGACGTCTTGCTCATCCGGTGTGTCCTGAGAACGAGATACGTGCGACTCCTATCGGGATTGTCGACACATCGGGCGGCTTTGCTGGTTTTGTTTTACCATCGTCGAAATGTCTTGTAACCGGGATTCCGAGACTGATCGGGTCTTCCCGGGAGAAGGAATATCCTTCGTTGACCATGAGAGCTTATAATGGGCTAAGTTGGGACACCCCTGCAGGGTATAAACTTTCGAGAGCCATGCCCGCGGTTATGTGGCAGATGGGAATTTGTTAACGTCCGGTTGTAGAGAACTTGACACTTGACTTTACTTAAACGCATCAACCGCGTGTGTAGCCGTGATGGTCTCTTCTCGGCGTAGTCCGGGAAGTGAACACGGTTTCTGGGTTATGTTTGACGTAAGTAGGAGTTCAGGATCACTTCTTGATCATTGCTAGCTTCACGACCGTTCTGTTGCTTCTCTTCTCGCTCTTATTTGCGTATGTTAGCCACCATACTTGCTTAGTCGCTGCTGCAACCTCACCACTTTACCCCTTCCTTACCCCTTTAAGCTTTGCTAGTCTTGACACCCATGGTAATGGGATAGCTGAGTCCTCGTGGCTCACAGATTACTACAACACCAGTTGCAGGTACAGGTTATGCGATGATCATGACGCGAGAGCGATGTTACTTGTTTTGGAGTCCTTCTTCTGCTTCTTCTTCGATCAGGGAATAGGTTCCAGGTCGGCAGCTTGGGCTAGCAGGGTGGATGTTGTTTGAGCTTCTGTTTATGTTTCATCCGTACTCGGATGTTGATCATGTGTTTGATGTATTGATGTATTCTTGCGGCATTTGTATGCCTTGTATGTATCCCCATCTATTATGTAATGTTGATGTAAGGATATCCACCTTGCATAAGCGTCTTCAAGATGCGCTTCTATCCTTGGTGGGACCTTCGAGTTCCTTTAGGATAGGGTCGCATCTTGGGCGTGACAAGTAGCCCCCAAGTGCCGGTTTATGATAACCATCTAAACCGGGACTTTGTAACATCTCAACTTTGCATGCTTAGCCTCCAAGGGTCGGGTTATCTTTTTAAGATGAACCGGTACTTTAGAATTGTAATATTGTAACTTTTGCCGGTGTAGCCCCGAAGGGACAGTTTATGTTTTCAAGGTAAACCGGGAATTTAGGAGAATATCCATAATGTAACCTTGAAAAAACATACATTAGCCCCCAAGTGCCAAGAGTAATACTTGTATTGCGCCTGGGACTTGTAGAAATTTCTGATAACAAGCAAATAGGCATTAGCCCCCAAGTATGAGGTGCATAACTTGTTATGTGCTTGGTACTTCAAATATGTACTGGAGACTCATGATATGTCTGTCTCTTATAGGCTGAGCTGAGCAAAAAGGAAGCTCAAACCGCTGATCTGCAAGAAAATATCAAGTCCCAGCAAGCAGAAACCTCCAAAGCCAAAGATGAGCTGACCAGTGCCTTAGCCGCCATGGAAAAGCTGAAGGAGCGTTTCAACAAGGAGCGGGCGGATTGGGACATAGAAAAGTCCGCATTGCAAAAAAGAGCCGAGGACGCAGAAGCAGCTCTTAAACCGGTGGTAGACGAGCTGACTGGCGTGAAGCGGCAAATACATGCCATGACTACTGCTGTGTTTGGTAAATATCCTTGCTTTAAATTTTTCAACATATCATCCCATACAGTGCCGGTTTACTTATGTTCACCATGATGCAGGAACTCGCATTAGTCATCTGGGCTCTGACGTACAGAAGAAGCTGAAGGCTGCCTATACCCTTATAGAGCAGTTATATACCGGCGCGCAACGGGTCATATGCACTGCTTCTCATAACAAGCCGCCCCCAACCTTGAACAAAGAAACTTTAGAAAGGTTTTCAATGTTGCCTGCCCGGGTTGAAGAATTGAAAAGATCGGCTGCAAGGGCAGGTGCTCTGACTGCGCTAACCCGGGCTAAAGCATGGGTGCCTGATCTTGATCCGGTGGATGTAGGTAAGGGCTTTCCGAGCTTAAGGGAGGACGGATCAGAGTTTGACAATGATGCTCTCCGAGTCATAACCAAGGAGATGCGTCCACTGGCCTGCCAATTGGCTGAAGAAGCTGACCTTTCATACTATCAGGCGAGTTATGACGTCAACAACAAACGGGTTGCTGCACCAACTCCTGAAGCTCAAAATCTCATCCCGCCAATCCGTAAGCACACCTATGCCCCTGACATTGAACCGTCCACCCTTATAAGCAACGAAGCTGTATTCCAAGCCCTAACTGGGATCGATTGGGCAACCATTGATTTCCAGCCACTGAGTAGAGATGAGGAGGATGAACCGGTGCAAGATAATCCGCAGCCGTCAGGTCAGCCTGGTGACGAGTCATGATTCGGAGGCCGGTTTAGCCTTCTGCGTACCGCAACACTTGCTGAAAAACAATTATCCTTTTGGGCATGAAAGCGCCTTGTAATAGGCTAGTTCAAACACTTGGTTTGCTATGCCATCGCACATATTTATTTTGCTTAACATCGTTAACTCGCCATGCTTAAGATATATGATGTTCATAATCCGTGGCTACTCCTGCATACAAGAAGTTGAAAGTGTCCTGGCGGTTTACCATCGGACGGGTCATGATGCCCAAATACCTAGCCAGGGTTTATAACCAAGGTTGTAAAAAGATAATCAAATATGAAAATAAATGATACCTGTGACATTGAATCACATCGTTGGTTGACCAACTTTTGTAGTAAGGGCGATAACCCTAATCATGAGTACTGGTAACTCCTTCCAAATTGTGCCGGTTTATGATAAAACCGTACCGGGTTGTGATAAACACTGGATTATCCATATATAACACTGGCGACTTATAGTCGAAACCAGACCGGGTTAATAAACGCCGGATTATAACTGATCCTGTACTGACAACTTGTAGTTGAAAGCCAAGCCGGGTCAACAAACACCGGTTTATCAGAAAATATTATAAATCTCATCCAAGGAAAAAGAACTTGGCAAATAAAAGCATAAAAGGAACATGTGAGGCTTTTCACGGGCTGCCAGGCCCCAAATCGAGGCTTTTCATGGGCTGCCAGGCCACTGAGTTAAACCATTTTACAAAGCCTTTTAAGATGGACCTCAATCTTTAACCAATCGTCGTTTTAACTTTGACAAGTTCAGGGTCTATGAGATTGACTTGTCAAAAGTTCGGCGGGTCATACCAGGTTTACCTGGACGGAGTGGCTTTGTTAAAAAGGCAGGATAACCCGGGGTTTTAGGTGAATACACCTGGCTTCCAAGCTGTGGCTTGATAGCCTATTACAAGTGTAGATTCTTTGTTCATTGCGAAGCAAAGAATCCCCAAGCAATATTTTGAGCTGTGCTCAGTCGGTGCCTATGTTTGAGTTGTGCTTTTGCAACACTCTCTTTGGCCCCTAAGTAATTTTCTTTTGGCCTTGAGCCGATCAAGAGGTGTAGCTATGGTTCGAATACGACCAAGCCCCCAAGTGATTTTCCTTGTGGCCTTGCGCCGATCAAGAGGCGTAGCTATGGTTCGAATACGACCAAGCCCCCAAGTGATTTTTATATATGGCTTTATAAGCTGAATCAAGGGGTAAACCGGATGCCGCTTTATAAAGAGAATCCCCCATGTAACCACACATGATGTATGAAAAACAACATATACCCCACTTTAGCTGAGGCTTGATGTCTACTACGCAACTTTCTTCTTGTAGACGTTGTTGGGCCTCCAAGTGCAGAGGTTTGTAGGACAGTAGCAAATTTCCCTCAAGTGGATGTCCTAAGGTTTATCAATCCGTGGGGAGGCGTAGGTTGAAGATGGTCTCTCTCAAGCAACCCTGCAACCAAATAACAAAGAGTCTCTTGTGTCCCCAACACACCCAATACAATGGTAAATTGTATAGGTGCACTAGTTCGGCGAAGAGATGGTGATACAAGTGCAACAATGATGGTAGATACAGGTTTTTGTAATCTGAAAATATAAAAACAGCAAGGTAACTAAAGATAAAAGTGAGCACAAACGGTATTGCAATGCGTTGAAACAAGGCCTAGGGTTCATACTTTCACTAGTGCAAGTTCTCTCAACAATAATAACATAATTGGATCATATAACTATCCCTCAACATGCAACAAAGAGTCACTCCAAAGTCACTAATAGCGGAGAACAAACAAAGAGATTATTGTAGGGTACAAAACCACCTCAAAGTTATTCGTTCGGATCGATCTATTCACCAAGATACCGCAATGTCACCTCAAGTATCCATGGGTATGATCATACGATATGCATCACACAATCTCAGATTCATCTATTCAAACCAACACAAAGTACTTCAAAGAGTGCCCCAAAGTTTCTACCAGAGAGTCAAGACGAAAACCTGTGCCAACCCCTATGCATAGGTTCATGGGCGGAACCCGCAAGTTGATCACCAAAACATACATCAAGTGGATCACGTGATATCCCATTGTCACCAATGATAAGCATGGCAAGACATACATCAAGTGTTCTCAAATCCTTAAAGACTCAATCCGATAAGATAACTTCAAAGGGAAAACTCAATCCATTACAAGAGATTAGAGGGGCAGAAACATCATAAGATCCAACTATAATACCAAAGCTCGCGATACATCAAGATCATATATCCTCAAGAACACGAGAGAGAGAGAGAGAGAGAGAGAGAGATCAAACACATAGCTACTGGTACATACCCTCAGCCCCGAGCGTGAACTACTCCCTCCTCGTCATGGAGAGTGTCGGGATGATGAAGATGGCCACCGGTGAGGGATCCCCCCTCCGGCAGGGTGCCGGAACAGGGCCCCGATTGGTTTTTGGTGGCTACAGAGGCTTGCGGCGGCGGAACTCCCGATCTATTCTGTTTTCTAGAGGTTTCAGTATTTATAGGATTTTTTGGCGTAGGTCTCACGTCAGGGGGGTCTCCGGGTTGTCCACGAGGTAGGGGCCCACGCCCAAGGGGGGTGGGCATGCCCTCCACCCTCGTGGGCAGCCCGGGACTCTCCTGGCCCAACTCTTTTACTCCGGGGCTTCTTTTGGTCCAGAAAAAATCATCAAAAATTGGCACGTCAATCGGACTCCGTCTGTGTCGGTGTACAAAAAGAGGGGTGCGTTTTTGTACCCCTATACATGTGCACGGGCAGTCGGAGCCGCGCCTACGGGCACGCCAAGCGGAACAGGGGAGGTGAGCCAAGGTAAGACCAAAGCCCAAGATAATAAGAGCAACGCCAAGGCCAAGACCACAAAGAACAGAGGGACGAAGCAGGTTCCCCCGGCAAGACCCTTGCCGGGGCAGCCTCAGCAGCCCCGGCAAGATCCTTGGCGGGACAGCTCGCCCCGCACCAACAGAGCAGGCCACTCTTGAGCCCACGGTCTCCAACATCACGTTGGGCCAGGGCTCGGGAGGCACCTCCGTGGTGGCATGCAGATCTTTGTGAAGACATATTCAAGATCAGATGAGGATTAGAAGACGACGATCCTCGGCAAGATCCTTGCCGAGGAGGGCCACCAGACCCCCGGCAAGGCCCTTGCCGGGGACGACAGCGCGCCACGGCAAGACCCTTGCCGGGCCACCCAGTAAGGCCCTCACCAAGGACGCCAGTAGGGCCACCGCCAGGCCCACGCCAACCAAGCTTCCACTGCCGTTCACATGCAGCTGCCAGCCCAACCAGCTGGGCGGGCACCTGCGTGGCAACATGCAGCTCCCAGGCCAACTCATCGAGCACCTGCGTGGCGGCATGCAGATCTTTGTGAAGGCTCCACCACTGCGCCACCTCAGCTGCCTGCCTGCCTACATGGAACCATGCCCCTCACTAGCCAAGGCGCGTGTCAAAGCGAGGAGGAGCGGCGACGGACGGGACGGGCCTCGCCCCCGTCCTCAATAAAGCAAGGGGACACTGTCTTGCCCTGTAATACGAGCGATAAGCTCAGGGCACTGTACGCCTTTCCACCTCCTGTGTGCCACTGTGGCAGCTCCTTCCGACTACAAAAGGAGGCCCATGGCATCCTGGAGAAGGATTCGGCTCTTTCAAACCACGCACTGACCACAGCTAGTTCGAGAGCTCAAGAACTCTCTGAAATACACCCACCAAAGCAGGACTAGGGTTTTACGCATCCTCGCGGCCCGAACCTGGGTAAACGATCCTTGTGCTGTCTACTAGCCCTGCTCTTCTCACAACCCCGTGCCCCGGCAACCGTAGTAGGGATTCTTGTGATCCCATAGGTGTCGTTCCACACCAACATCTTTGGCACGCCAGGTAGGGGGCGCAATTGTGAGAATTTGGTCTAGTAGTTAGCCTAGCAGTTCTTCGTCGCCATGGCTCCTAAGAAGAAGACGGCCACGGCGGTCGTCTCGTTTAGAGCCGAACGGCCCGTGCCGGTGCGGGCGGGCAGCTGCGTCGTTCGCGCACCAGACGACCGGCTACACGTCGCCGGATCCAAAGACGGAGTTGTGCCCCCTGCAGACGGCGCGGGGCCCTCCAGGGGTGTCGTTGTGCCACCTCCGGGCGGCGCAGCGACCTCCAGGACGCCCACACCAGCGACCACTGTGCGCTCTTCCCATGGTGTGCGCGTCGAGCAGGGTCACCGCGTTGGTGACCCTGGGCACCGCCGTGGGAAGAGCCCCGTGCGTCGTCTGCAGGATGAAGGGGTTCAGCACGCCCGCCGAAGCGCTGGCGAAAATGGCACGCAGCCGCTGGGTCGTAACGGAGCTCCTTCTCACGTAGTTAGAAGTCAAAGCGCGCCGCGATCCACGCAGCTGTCGCCGCCGCCCACGCCGGCAGAAGCTTTGGCGCGCGCGCAGCTGCTCCTCGACTTCCCTCCTGCCGCGGAGAAGCTTGACCAGTGGAGGGCCACCATCCGGAGCCTCATCGTCGTCGCCAACAAAGACGATCCGTGAGCGGCGGGACCCTCGGGTCGACGCTCCACCGAGCCACCGCATGCTGGCGCTGGGACGACCTGGGGAGTTGCGGCCACGGTGCACTCTCCTCCTCCTCACCAGCCGCCGCGGGCGTCGGCCCGTCGTGGCGACGCTTGTGATAACATCTCCATAGCGTCGTCCGACCCGCGGACCCTCCGTGACTAGTGCCAGGTCCTTCAGGAACGAGCTCACGAAGACGCTCGAACCACCGTCGAGCGCCGGCGCGAAACGCGCCGCCAGTCGGACAAGCGGGCGGGACCCGCTATGGACCACCCGGCACCGGGGGGCTCCGGTGGCCTACCTTAGGAGGTGGGTTGCCCGGCCTTTACCCGTGAGCTGCGGCAGTTCCAGTGGCCGTCCCACCGCACGTTCAAGCCCGACGTCAGCGAGAAGTACACTAGCAACACCCATCCGTCCGAGTTCCTCAGCATCTACACCATCGTGATGCAGGCTGCTGGGGCTCGCGACGACAAGGTGCTTGCCAACTATTTCCCGCTGGCGCTCAAGCCCAATGTGATGTCTTGGTTGATGCACTTGCCGGTGGATTCCATTTCTTCTTGGTCGGATCTGTGCCATGAGTTCATTGGCGCCTTCACAGGAGGCCACCAAGCTCATGCCCAGGCCAGTGATCTGCATATCATTCCCAGAAGGAAGGGGAGACCCTGCGCAAGTACATCCAGAGATTCAGCCGGGTGCAATACAACATCCCCGTGATTAGCGCGTTCCACCAGAACGTGCGCAATCGCAAGATGCGCGAGGAGCTGGCGATGACCAAGGATAAGGATGTGGCTGAGCTCTACGTTCTTGCCGATAGATGCGCCCAGCCTGACGAGGGAAGGAAGTACCCCGGCGAAGACGCCGGCGCGGAAACCGACTCTACCGATGAGGACGCCGCTACCCCGACGAAGAAGGGCCGGCGTCGCAACAGGAAACACAAGGGCAAGGCCGTGCTTGCCGTTGAGGGATCTGACGACACCGGTGCCGGCAAGAAGGTCAAGGCAGGCGCTCCCGACAAGGAGATTGCTGGGTGCGCCGCCTGCCGGGCCTTGGCGGCTACCGACAAGCCAGGGAGCTCCAGCAAGCAATACTGCAAGATCCACCGCACCAAGGGCCATGACCTCCAGAACTGCCGACAAGTCGAGCTTCTTGCTGAGAAGCAAAAGGCTGAGTACGAGAGGCGGGACAAGGAGAAGGACCAAGACGATGCTGAGGGATCCGACAAGAAGCGTGGCTGCCAAGGAGGCCGCCCCGGCAAGGACAACCAGCAAGAGAGGCCCGCCCGGGGCCGCGACAAGAAACAAGAAGACTATGATCACGACGAGGACGACGAGTTTGGTGAGCAAGGGTTCCAGAAGGCTACGGAGGCCATGTGCGTCGATGGCGGTGCCTCGCTGCATACCTCTCACCGCCAGCTCAAGCAGTGGGCGCATGAGATTACAGCAGCAGAGCCGTCGTTCGACGCTCAGAAGCCGCTGAAGTGGTCCAGCACGCCCCTCATCTTTGACGCCGAGGACCACCCTGACCGCACTGCCACGGTCGGGTGTTTCCCATTGTTGGTCTCACCAACGATACGCAACCTCAGGGCGAACAAGATGTTGGTTGACGGCGCGGCCGGCTGGAACCTGATCTCGCCTGTCGTGATCAAAAGGTAGCAAATCCCTGATGGAGACCTCGAGGAAATGGGCACGTTTCAAGGGGTCAATCCGGGGAGGAGCCAGCCGAAGGGAAAGGCCACACTGCCCGTGACATTTGGAGGAGAGTTGAACTACAGGACGGAGAGGATCGTCTTCGACGTGGCCAAGATCCCCTTGCCCTACAACGGGATCCTCGGCCGCCCGGCACTAGCCAAGTTCATGGCAGCGTCACACTACGCCTACAACATGCTAAAGATGCCTAGGCCATTGACCATCATCTCCGTCCCCTCTGACAAGAAGGACGCGCTGATTTGTGCCGGCAAACTCTACCGGGAGGCAGTTGCAGCAGCTGCCGCCAAGGCACCTGCTCCTGCCGCTGAAGCCCTGGGAGGGAGGAAGAAGCAAGGCAAGACCTCTCGCACCCACTCCAGCAAGCGCACCTCTTCGGAGTGTTGTGCCGCCGTCGAGGACGTGCCAGAGAGCTCTACTGACAAGAGCAAGAGATCCAGAGCCGAGCCACCCTAAACCAAGAAGGTGTCCACCAGGGAGGATGGCACGGGAGGGACCTTCACCATAGGCTCCACCCTCGGCAGCAAATAGGAAGGCGCGCTCGTCACCTTCCTGCGGTCGAATGTCGACGTGTTTGCATGGCAAGCATCCGACATCCCCGGTGTTCCCAGGGAGGTGATTGAGCACCACCTAGCTGTCTGCCCCCATGCGCGGCCCGTCCAGCAGAAGGTCAGAAAGAAGGCTCTGGAGAGGCAGGAGTTCATCACAGAGGAGATCAGGAAGATGGAAGCAGAAGGTTTGGTGAGGGGAGTGCTCCACCCGACGTGGTTGGCCAATCCGGTAGTGGTGCGCAAGGCGAATGGGAAGTGGAGGCTGTGTATTGATTACACAGATATCAATAAGGCTTGTCCTAAGGACCCCTTCCCGTTGCCGCGCATCGACTAGATTGTTGACTCCACGGTCGGGTGTGATCTGTTGTCATTCCTCGACGCCTACTCGGGCTACCACCAGATCTTCATGACAAGAGAGGATGAAGAAAAGACAGCGTTCATCACCCCATGTGGTACGTATTGCTTTTTACGGATGCCTTTCGGGTTGAAGAGCGTTGGCTCAACATTTGCAAGAGCAGTCCAAATTGGTTTTGAACCTCAGCTCCATAGAAATATGGAGGCCTACATGGATGACATAGTGGTCAAAACCAAGGACGGGCCAACTCTTGTGCAAGATCTGGAAGAGACATTTGCCAGCCTTCGCAAAATCAACCTCAAGCTGAACCCTGAGAAGTGTGTCTTCGGCGTTCCATCCGGCAAGCTTCTCGGGTTCTTTGTGTCGCAGCACGGAATCGAGGCAAACCCAGACAAAATCAAGGCTATTGAGCAGATTGAGGTGTCCAAGCGGATCAAGGATGTGCGTCGGCTCACCGGCTGCATTGCCCCCATGAGCCGATTCATCTCCAAGTCCGCCGAGCGCGCCCTTCCTTTCTTCAAAATTTTGAAGAAGGCAACTCCAATGGAATGGACCCCAGAAGCCGAGGCAGCATTGCAGGATCTGAAGAAATACCTTTCCTCCACGCCAATACTGGTTGCGCCTAAACCACAAGAGCCGTTGCTGCTGTATCTGGCGGCGATGAATCAAGTGGTCAGTGCCGCGCTAGTGGCACAGAGTGAGGTCAACGAGGAGGCAGTGACGGCGGCAGAACCAGCGGATGGTAAGCCCAAGATTCCCCCGGCAGGGCCTGGTGCCGGCAAGGCGAGGCCCCTCGGCAGAGTCTGATGCCACCGAGGCAGTGCCCGCGTAGTCAAGTGAGGTGGTGCAGAAGAAGAAGATGATGCAGACCCGGTTTACTTTGTCAGTTCCCTCTTGCAGGGAGCTAGATCGAGGTACTCCGGTGTGCAAATATTGCTCTTCGGCCTCCTTATGGCCTCGAGGAAGCTGCATCATTACTTCTAAGCCCACGAGATCACTGTCGTCACCCGCCTCCCTTTGCAACGGATACTGCATAACCCGGATGCAACCGGGAGGATTGTGGAGTGGGCCTTGGAGTTGTCAAGTTTCGGTTTGAAGTTTGAAAGTACCTCGACAATTCAGGGCAGAGTCTTGGCGGAGTGCATTACAGAATTGACCTCAACACCTGACAAAGAAATCCAGGAGACCACTCTCCCCGGCAAGGAGGAAGAGCGCGACTGGATCATGTACTTTGATGGGGCTTTCTCGCTGCAAGGCGTCGGTGCCGGTGTGCTACTCGTCGCGCCTACCGGGGAGCACCTCAAGTACGTGATCCAGATGCACTTTCCCCGAGAGATGTCTACCAACAACACTGCTGAGTACGAGGGATTGCTTGCCGGTCTCAGGATCGCGACAGACCTCGGGGTTAAGAATCTCATCGTTAGGGGTGACTTGCAGCTTGTTGTCAGGCAGGTCAACAAGGATTACCAAAGCCCATTGATGGAAGCCTACGTGGATGAAGTGAGGAAGCTGGAGGAGCGCTTTGACGGTATCCAAGCGGAGCACGTCCCCCGAATGGAGAACGACACCGCTGATTACCTGTGAAAGTGTGCCGCATTCAAGCTACGTGTGGAACCGGGTACCTTTTTGCTCCGGCTAACTCAACCATCCGTCAAACCATCAACGGGGCAGAACAAGCGAAGGAAGTCGGGTCCCGGCAAGTACTTTCCTACCGAGCCCTCTGGGGTTGCCGGCAAGGGTTCCGCCGCGGACGCTGAGCCTGCCCAAGAGCAGCTACCTCCGCCAGGGCGTCAAGCCCTAGCCGTAGAGACAGCCGCTCCCACGGCGGAAGAAATGCCTTTGGTCCTTGCCGTCGAGCCCCGAGCTCCGGCATGGGCGCAGCATATCATCCGATTCCTCCAAACAGGGGAGCTTCCTAAGGAGCAGTAAGAAGCGGAGAAAGTATCCCGTCGGTCCGCCCTGTACCAGTTCGTCAATGACGTCCTGTACAGGAGAAGGCCGGATGGCGTGAAATTGAAGTGCATCCCCCAGGAGGAAGGACTGGAGCTGTTGGCAGAGATACATGGAGGCATATGTGGCTCCCACATAGGGTCAAGGGCCCTTGCCGGGAAGGCGTTCCGACAAGGTTTTTCTGGCCCACCGCCCTCCGAGATGCGACGGCACTAGTAACCAAGTGTGAAGCGTGTCAGTTCCATTCAAAGAAGCTTCATCAACCAGCCCAAGCCCTTCAAACAATCCATCTCTCCTGGTCATTCTCGGTCTGGGGGCTCGACATACTGGGCCCTTTCCCCCGCGCTGTCAGGGGCTTTGAGTAATTGTACATTGCAATCGACAGGTTCACAAAGTGGCCGGAGGTGGAAGCAGTGAGAAAGGTGACTGCTCAGTCAGCTGTCAAGTTTTTCAAAGGACTAGTCTGCCGTTTTGGTGTGCCAAATAGAGTCATCACCGGCAATGGCACGGAGTTCACGAGCCACACCTTCATGCAATACATTCAAGACCTCGGCAGCAAGGTCTGTTTTGCTTCCGTGGCACACCCATGGAGCAACGGCCAAGCGGAGAGGGCGAATGCTGAAGTGTTGCGAGGCCTAAGGACAAAGACTTTTGACAAGCTGCGCAAGAGCGGAAGGTGCTGGATTGATGAATTGTCGGCGGTTCTTTGGTCAATCAGGACGACGCCAAATCGAGCCACCAGCCAGACACCTTTTGCCCTGGTCTATGGGGCAAAAGCAGTTCTCCCCACGGAACTCATATACGGGTCTCCTCGAGTGCTCGCTTATGATGAGCTTGAGCAAGAGCAGTTGTGCCAAGATGACGCGACGCTCCTTGAGGAAGATCGTATTCGGCCGGCTGTGAGAGCAGCGCGCTACCAGCAAGCCTTGCGCCGCTACCATAGCCGCAAGGTTCATGCCCGAAGCTTTGAGGAAGGCGACCTTATTCTTCGGCGCGTTCAATCGGCCAAGAATGCCAACAAGTTGACGCCGAAGTGGGAAGGCCCTTATCGGGTAATACGAGTCACCAGGCCCCGTGCAGTCCGCCTGGAGACCGAAGATGCCGTCCCAGTGAGCAACTCCTGGAACATCGAGCATCTTCGCAAGTTTTACCCATAAGGCGCGGCTTGCCGGGCCTCCCGGCAGGCCACCTTTTGTACAAGCTTTGCCGGCAAGGCATGTAACCCTTCGTACAAAGCCAGGCGCAGACCCTGAGCATAAGTAAATGAAGCGCTGGTGCCCTAAGTCATAGCATGCATGCTAGGTCGAGTCTCTTCCTTGGTTAGGGTTGATAGTTCTCAGTAGCGACTAACCCCTAGCTTAGAGGTCGAGTGCGTGTCTATCTGTTTGTCTTCTGTCCTCTTTTGGTACGCAGGGCACATGAGCACTTCTGCCGAGCTACTTGGAAGAAAGAAAACGGACCGGCGTCCCGACCCCGGCAAACCAGAGTTGCCGGGGGCTGCGAGCACAAGGATCCAACCGCGGCAAGATGAGATTGCCGGGGGGCTGCAGATCCAGAGAAGTCTTTTATCCTCTGTCATGCATTTCGGAACAGGACTGGGGCATGTGAAACCTCGTTTTTGAAGGAAATATTCCCTAGAGGCAATAATAAAGTTATTATTTATTTCCTTATATCATGATAAATGTTTATTATTCATGCTAGAATTGTATTAACCGGAAACATAATACTTGTGTGAATACATAGACAAACAGAGTGTCACTAGTGTGCCTCTACTTGACTAGCTCATTGATCAAAGATGGTTATGTTTCCTAGCCATAGACATGAGTTGTCATTTGATTAACGGGATCACATCATTAGGAGAATGATGTGATTGACTTAACCCATTCTGTTAGCTTAGCACTCGATCATTTAGTATGTTGCTATTGCTTTCTTCATGACTTATACATGTTCCTATGACTATGAGATTATGCAACTCCCGTTTACCGGAGGAACACTTTGTGTGCTACCAAACGTCACAACGTAACTGGGTGATTATAAAGGTGCTCTACAGGTGTCTCCAAAGGTACTTGTTGGGTTGGCGTATTTCGAGATTAGGATTTGTCACTCCGATTGTCGGAGAGGTATCTCTGGGCCCACTCAGTAATACACATCACTATAAGCCTTGCAAGCATTGTGACTAATGAGTTAGTTGCGGGATGATGTATTACGGAATGAGTAAAGAGACTTGCCAGTAACGAGATTGAACTAGGTATCGAGATACCGACGATCGAATCTCGGGCAAGTAACATACCGATGACAAAGGGAACAACGTATGTTATTATGCGGTCTGACCGATAAAGATCTTCGTAGAATATGTGGGAACCAATATGAGCATCTAGGTTCCGCTAGTGGTTATTGACCGGAGAGGTGTCTCGGTGATGTCTACATAGTTCTCGAACCCGTAGGGTCCGCACGCTTAACGTTACGATGACAGTTATATTATGAGTTTATATGTTTTGATGTACCGAAGGTTGTTCGGAGTCCCGGATGTGATCACGGACATGACGAGGAGTCTCGAAATGGTCGAGACATAAAGATTGATATATGGGAAGCCTATGTTTGGATATCGGAAGTGTTCCGGGTGAAATCGGGATTTTTCCGGAGTACCGGGAGGTTACCGGAACCCCCCGGTAACTTAATGGGCCTTAGTGGGCCTAGGTGGAAGATAGGAGAGGAGGCTAGGGCATGGCCGCACGCCCCTCCCCCCCAGTACGAATAGGACAAGGAGAAGGGTGCGGCGCCCCCCCTTTCCTTCCTCCCCTCCACCTCTTCCCCCTCTCTCTCCTAGTCCAACATGGGAAAGGGGGGGAGTCCTACTCCCGGTAGGAGTAGGACTCCTCCTGGCGCGCCTCTCCCCTTGGCCAGCCGAACCCCCCCCCTTGCTCCTTTATATACGGGGGCAGGGGGCACCTCTAAACACACAATTGATCATTGATCTCTTAGCCGTGTGCGGTGCCCCCCTCCACCATATTACACCTCGATAATATCGTAGCGGTGCTTAGGCGAAGCCCTGCGTCGGTAGAACATCATCATTGTCACCACGCCGTCATGCTGACGAAACTCTCCCTCAACACTCGGCTGGATCGGAGTTCGAGGGACGTCATCGAGCTGAACGTGTGCTGAACTCGGAGTTGCCATGTGTTCGGTACTTGATCGGTCGGATCGTGAAGACGTACGACTACATCAACCGCGTTGTGTTAACGCTTACGCTTTCGGTCTACGAGGGTACGTGGACAACACTCTCCCCTCTCGTTGCTATGCATCACCATGATCTTCCGTGTGCGTAGAATTTTTTTGAAATTACTACGTTCCCCAACAGTGGTATCAGAGCCTAGTTTTATGCGTTGATGTTATATGCATGAGTAGAACACAAGTGAGTTGTGGGCGATATAAGTCATACTGCTTACCAGCATGTCATATTTTGGTTCAGCGGTATTGTGAGATGAAGCGGCCCGGACCGACATTACGCGTACGCTTACGCGAGACTGGTTTCACCGTTGCGAGCACTCGTTGCTTAAAGGTGGCTGGCGGGTGTCTATCTCTCTCACTTTAGTTGAACCGAGTGTGGCTACGCCCGGTCCTTGCGAAGGTTAAAACAGCACAACTTTACAAACTATCGTTGTGGTTTTGATGCGTAGGTAAGAACGGTTCTTGCTAAGCCCGTAGCAGCCATGTAAAACTTGCAACAACAAAGTAGAGGACGCCTAACTTGTTTTTGCAGGGCATGTTGTGATGTGATATGGTCAAGACTTGATGCTATATTTTATTGTATGAGATGATCATGTTTTGTAACCGAGTTATCGGCAACTGGCAGGAGCCATATGGTTGTCGCTTTATTGTATGCAATGCAATTGCCATGTAATTGTTTTACTTTATCACTAAGTGGTAGCGATAGTCGTAAAAGCAATAGTTGGCGAGACGACAACGATGCTACGATGGAGATCAAGGTGTCGCGCCGGTGACGATGGTGATCATGACGGTGCTTCGGAGATGGAGATCACAAGCACAAGATGATGATGGCCATATCATATCACTTATATTGATTGCATGTGATGTTTATCTTTATGCATCTTATCTTGCTTTGATTGACGGTAGCATTATAAGATGATCTCTCACTAAAATTTCAAGATAAAAGTGTTCTCCCTGAGTATGCACCGTTGCCAAAGTTCGTCGTGCCCAGACACCACGTGATGATCGGGTGTGATAAGCTCTACGCCCATCTACAACGGGTGCAAGCCAGTTTTGCACACGCAGAATACTCAGGTTAAACTTGACGAGCCTAGCATATGCAGATATGGCCTCGGAACACTGAGACCGAAAGGTCGAGCATGAATCATATAGTAGATATGATCAACATAGTGATGTTCACCATTGAAAACTACTCCATTTCACGTGATGATCGGTTATGGTTTAGTTGATTTGGATCACGTAATCACTTAGATGATTAGAGGGATGTCGATCTAAATGGGAGTTCTTAAGTAATATGATTAATAGAACTTAAATTTATGATGAACTTAGTACCTCATAGTATCTTGCTTGTCTATGTTAATTGTAGATAGATGGCCCGTGCTGTTGTTCCGTTGAATTTTAATGCGTTCCTTGAGAAAGCAAAGTTGAAAGATGATGGTAGCAATTACACGGACTGGGTCCATAACTTGAGGATTATCCTCATTGCTGCACAGAAGAATTACGTCCTGGAAGCACCGCGGGGTGCCAGGCCTGCTGCAAGAGCAACACCAGAAGTTATGAACGTCTGGCAGAGCAAAGCTGATGACTACTCGATAGTTCAGTGTGCCATGCTTTACGGCTTAGAACCGGGTCTTCAATGACATTTTGAACGTCATGGAGCATATGAGATGTTCCAGGAGTTGAAGTTAATATTTCAAGCAAATGCCCGGATTGAGAGATATGAATTCTCCAATAAGTTCTACAGCTGCAAGATGGAAGAGAATAGTTCTGTCCGTGAGCATATACTCAAAATGTCTGGGTATAACAATCACTTGATTCAACTGGGAGTTAATCTTCCGGATGATAGCGTCATTGACAGAATTCTTCAATCACTGCCACCAAGCTACAAGAGCTTCGTGATGAACTATAACATGCAAGGGATGAATAAGACAATTCCCGAGCTCTTCGCAATGCTAAAGGCAGCGGAGGTAGAAATCAAAAAGGAGCATCAAGTGTTGATGGTCAATAAGACCACTAGTTTCAAGAAAAAGGGCAAAGGGAAGAAGAAGGGGAACTTCAAGAAGAACAGCAAGCAAGTTGCTGTTCAGGAGAAGAAACCCAAATCTGGACCTAAGCCTGAGACTGAGTGCTTCTACTGCAAGCAGACTGGTCACTGGAAGCGGAACTGCCCCAAGTATTTGGCGGATAAGAAGGATGGCAAGGTAAACAAAGGTATATGTGATATACATGTTATTGATGTGTACCTTACCAGAGCTCGCAGTAGCACCTGGGTATTTGATACTGGTTCTGTTGCTAATATTTGCAACTCGAAACAGGGACTACGGATTAAGCAAACACTGGCCAAGGACGAGGTGACGATGCGCGTGGGAAACGGTTCCAAAGTCGATGTGATCGCCGTCGGCACGCTACCTCTACATCTACCTTCGGGATTAGTGTTGAACCTAAATAAGTGTTATTTGGTGTTTGCGTTGAGCATGAATATGATTTGATCATGTTTTTTGAAATACGGTTATTCATTTAAGTTAGAGAATAATTGTTGTTCTATTTACATGAATAAAACCTTCTATGGTCATACACCCAATGAAAATGGTTTGTTGGATCTCGATCGTAGTGATACACATATTCATAAATATTGAAGCCAAAAGATGCAAAGTTAATAATGATAGTGCAACTTATTTGTGGCACTGCCATTTAGGTCATATTGGTGTAAAGCGCATGAAGAAACTCCATGCTGATGGGATTTTGGAATCACTTGATTATGAATCACTTGATGCTTGCGAACCATGCCTCTTGGGCAAGATGACTAAAACGCCGTTCTCCGGAACAATGGAGCAAGCAACAGATTTGTTGGAAATCATACATACTGATGTATGTGGTCCGATGAATATTGGGGCTCGTAGCGGGTATCATTATTTTCTGACCTTCACAGATGATTTGAGCAGATATGGGTATATCTACTTAATGAAACATAAGTCTGAAACATTTGAAAAGTTCATATAATTTCAGAGTGAAGTGGAAAATCATCATAACAAGAAAATAAAGTTTCTACGATCTGATCGTGGAGAAGAGTATTTGAGTTACGAGTTTGGTCTTCAGTTAAAACAATGTGAAATAGTTTCACTGCTCACGCCACCTGGAACACCACAGTGTAATGGTGTGTCCGAACATCGTAACCGTACTTTATTAGATATGGTGCAATCTATGATGTCTCTTACCGATTTACCACTATCATTTTGGGGTTATGCATTAAAGACAGCTGCATCCACGTTAAAAAGGGCACCGTCTAAATCCGTTGAGACGACACATTATGAACTGTGGTTTGGCAAGAAACCAAAGTTGTCGTTTCTTAAAGTTTGGGGTTGCGATGCTTATGTGAAGAAACTTCAACCTGATAAGCTCGAACCTAAATCGGAGAAATGTGCTCATAGGATACCCAAAGGAGACTGTTGGGTACACCTTCTATCACAGATCCGAAGGCAAGACATTCGTTGCTAAGAATGGGTCCTTTCTAGAGAAGGAGTTTCTCTCGAAAGAAGTGAGTGGGAGGAAAGTAGAACTTGATGAGGTAACTGTACCTGCTCCCTTATTGGAAAGTAGATCATCACAGAAACCAGTTTCTGCGACACCTACACCAATTAGTGAGGAAGTTAATGAAAATGATCATGAAACTTCAGATCAAATTATTACTGAACCTCATAGGTCAACCAGATTAAGATCCGCACCAGAGTGGTACGGTAATCCTGTTCTGGAGGTTATGTTACTAGACCATGACGAACCTACGAACTATGAAGAAGCGATGGTGAGCCCAGATTCCGCAAAATGGCTTGAGGCCATGAAATCCGAGATGGGATCCATGTATGAGAACAAAGTATGGACTTTGGTTGACTTGCCCGATGATCGGCAAGCCATTGAAGATAAATGGATCTTCAAGAAGAAGACTGACGCTGACGGTAATGTTACTGTCTATAAAGCTCGACTTGTTGCGAAAGGTTTTCGACAAGTTCAAGGGATTGACTACGATGAGACCTTCTCACCCGTAGCGATGCTCATGTCTGTCCGAATCATGTTAGCAATTTCCGCATTTTATGACTATGAAATTTGGCAAATGGATGTCAAAACTGCATTCCTGAATGGATTTCTGGAAGAAGAGTTGTATATGATGCAACCTGAAGGTTTTGTCGATCCAAAGGGAGCTAACAAAGTGTGCAAGCTCCAGCGATCCATTTATGGACTGGTGCAAGCCTCTCGGAGTTGGAATAAACGCTTTGATAGTGTGATCAAAGCATTTGGTTTTATACAGATTTTTGGAGAAGCCTGTATTTACAAGAAAGTGAGTGAGAGCTCAGTAGCATTTCTGATATTATATGTGGATGACATATTGCTAATTGGAAATGATATAGAATTTCTGGATAGCATAAAGGGATACTTGAATAAGAGTTTTTCAATGAAAGACCTCGGTGAAGCTGCATATATATTGGGCATCAAGATCTATAGAGATAGATCAAGACGCTTAATTGGACTTTCACAAAGCACATAGCTTGACAAAGTTTTGAAGAAGTTCAAAATGGATCAAGCAAAGAAAGGGTTCTTGCCTGTATTACAAGGTGTGAGATTGAGTAAGACTCAATGCCCGACCACTGTAGAAGATAGAGAGAAGATGAAAGATGTTCCCTATGCTTCAGCCATAGGCTCTATCATGTATGCAATGCTGTGTACCAGACCTGATGTGTGCCTTGCTATAAGTTTAGCAGGGAGGTACCAAAGTAATCTAGGAGTGGATCACTGGAGAGCGGTCAAGAACATCCTGAAATACCTGAAAAGGACTAAGGATATGTTTCTCGTTTATGGAGGTGACAAAGAGCTCATCGTAAATGGTTACGTTGATGCAAGCTTTGACACTGATCCGGATGATTCTAAATCGCAAACCAGATACGTGTTTACATTGAACGGTGGAGCTGTCAGTTGGTGCAGTTCTAAGCAAAGTGTCGTGGCGGGATCTACGTGTGAAGCGGAGTACATAGCTGCTTCGGAAGCAGCAAATGAAGGAGTCTGGATGAAGGAGTTCATATCCGATCTAGGTGTCATACCTAGTGCATCGGGTCCAATGAAAATCCTTTGTGACAATACTGGTGCAATTGCCTTAGCAAAGGAATCCAGATTTCACAAAAGAACCAAGCACATCAAAAGACACTTCAATTCCATCCGGGATTTAGTCCAGGTGGGAGACATAGAAATTTGCAAGATACATACGGATCTGAATGTTGCAGACCCGTTGACTAAGCCTCTTCCACGAGCAAAACATGATCAGCACCAAGACTCCATGGGTGTAAGAATCATTACTGTGTAATCTAGATTATTGACTCTAGTGCAAGTGGGAGACTGAAGGAAATATGCCCGAGAGGCAATAATAAAGTTATTATTTATTTCCTTATATCATGATAAATGTTTATTATTCATGCTAGAATTGTATTAACCGGAAACATAATACTTGTGTGATTACATAGACAAACAGAGTGTCACTAGTATGCCTCTACTTGACTAGCTCGTTGACCAAAGATGGTTATGTTTCCTAGCCATAGACATGAGTTGTCATTTGATTAACGGGATCACATCATTAGGAGAATGATGTGATTGACTTGCCCATTCCGTTATCTTAGCACTCGATCATTTAGTATGTTGCTATTGCTTTCTTCATGACTTATACATGTTCCTATGACTATGAGATTATGCAACTCCCGTTTACCGGAGGAACACTTTGTGTGCTACCAAACGTCACAACGTAACTGGGTGATTATAAAGGTGATCTACAGGTGTCTCCAAAGGTACTTGTTGGGTTGGCGTATTTCGAGATTAGGATTTGTCACTCCGATTGTCGGACGGGTATCTCTGGGCCCACTCAGTAATACACATCACTATAAGCCTTGCAAGCATTGTGACTAATGAGTTAGTTGCGGGATGATGTATTACGGAACGAGTAAAGAGACTTGCCGGTAACGAGATTGAACTAGGTATCGAGATACCGACGATCGAATCTCGGGCAAGTAACATACCGATGACAAAGGGAACAACGTATGTTGTTATGCGGTCTGACCGATAAAGATCTTCGTAGAATATGTGGGAACCAATATGATCATCCAGGTTCCGCTATTGGTTATTGACCGGAGAGGTGTCTCGGTGATGTCTACATAGTTCTCGAACCCGTAGGGTCCGCACGCTTAACGTTACGATGACAGTTATATTATGAGTTTATATGTTTTGATGTACCGAAGGTTGTTCGGAGTCCCGGATGTGATCACGGACATGACGAGGAGTCTCGAAATGGTCGAGACATAAAGATTGATATATTGGAAGCCTATGTTTGGATATCGGAAGTGTTCCGGGTGAAATCGGGATTTTTCCGGAGTACCGGGAGGTTAGAGGAGGCCAGGGCATGGCCGCACGCCCCTTCCCCCCCCCCCAGTCCGAATAGGACAAGGAGAAGGGGGCGGCGCCCCCCCTTTCCTTCCTCCCCTCCACCTCTTCCCCCTCTGTCTCCTAGTCCAACATGGAAAAGGGGGGGAGTCCTACTCCCGGTAGGAGTAGGACTCGTCCTGGCGCGCCTCTCCCCTTGGCCGGCCGAACCCCCCCCCCTTGCTCCTTTATATACGGGGGCAGGGGGGCACCTCTAAACACACAATTGATCATTGATCTCTTAGCCGTGTGCGGTGCCCCCCTCCACCATATTACACCTCGATAATATCGTAGCGGTGCTTAGGCGAAGCCCTGCGTCGGTAGAACATCATCATTGTCACCACGCCGTCGTGCTGACGAAACTCTCCCTCAACACTCGGCTGGATCGGAGTTCGAGGGACGTCATCGAGCTGAACGTGTGCTGAACTCGGAGGTGCCGTGCTTTCGGTACTTGATCGGTCGGATCATGAAGACGTACGACTACATCAACCGCGTTGTGTTAACGCTTCCGCTTTCGGTCTACGAGGGTACGTGGACAACACTCTCCCCTCTCGTTGCTATGCATCACCATGATCTTCCGTGTGCGTAGAAATTTTTTGAAATTACTACGTTCCCCAACAGTTTTTATCTCTAGGCTGCCGTGCTCCCCTTTTTCCTATACCTAAGGATTATTTCCTGGGTCCGGATTTGGTTGTAGCCGCGGTGACAAGGAGGTAGAACGAGGAGCCTAAAGCCCACTTCATCCCTGCCTCCGCCAAGAGCGCGAGAACGGTCGAGTGGAGTGGGGGGACGGCAAGGCCTGTTGCAGGGCGAAAAACATTTATCTTAAACAATAACAAGGATTCGCTCCTTGTCGCGGGATTTACCCACGAACGAAAAACTCGGCAAGCATCCCTTTTTCATTAAAAACATCCCATACAGGTACAGTTTGTACGGAATGAAAAACATGAGCAAGGGGATTACAAGTTCTAAATTTAACAAAGGCCCGCAGGCTTACAAACTAAAGAAGAAGGATAAGATGCCTGTAATCCCTTTCTTGTCCCTCTCCTCAGGAGGCAGGTCAAGGAGGCGAGAGGGCAAAAGGGGCGCCTAGGCGAGCTACGAGCGGCAGAAAGCACCAAGAGAGCACCTCGGCGACCGCCTAGGGGCGGGCTGGTGATGACGGTACAGGGAAAGGAGCTGGAAGACGAGGTGGCAAGACCGGCAGTACGCGACAAAGGCGTCGGTGCCCGCGTACTCCGAGTTGCGGCCTTACCGCCCACCCTCTTCCTCTTCCGCAGCCTCCCGACGCCAGCCGCCCAAGGAGACAGCCCCGAGAAGTTCAAGGAGCTGGCCACACCCCCGGCAAAACTCTGCCGGAGGAGCGGCCAGGTGCAGATGTTGCTAATGCCGCACCCGCCCAGGCGCGGGGCGTCCGACGCCTAGTCGGACTCGTCCCCGCCGTCTGCCCCGCTGTCCTCCTCATCACTTTCGCTCAAGGTAGAGCTTCCATCATCGGAATCTCCATCGGAGGAGCTCTCCACGCAGCACTTCAGGCTAGTCCCGAATTCGTCGAAGACCTTGATGGAGAGCAGGCCGTCCTCCATTAATTTGAAGTAGAGGACGAGCCCCACCGTCAGGCTGTGGATGTGAGCGAACGTCTTCCACCCACGACGGAGATACATGACCTGAGGAGCCGGGAAGTCGACGTCGACCCACGTGCCCCCATTCCCACAACCCCTCATGTGCAATCTGAGGGACTGGGGCGGGTCACGCTCCATCTCCCGAGCGAACAGGGCGGGAAGACGAAGACAGCGACGCGGAGGCCGGCGGAGCCTGATGAAAAACTCATGGGGCTGGTCTCCAACATGGCCTTCCATTGGAAAAGACATCATTGGCGGGGGCGAAGCCGGCGCGCCGCCCCGTCCTCCTCTTCCCCGAGCACTACGGCCTCTGCCCCATCCTCGCCCACGACCTCGCCCCCTCCCCCTTCCCCTCGCGGCCGGTTCCACCACCGCGGGCTCAAGAGGAGGAGGGACGTGCTATCAGGCGGCGACCCTCGCCGCCACCATCGAGGGACCAGGATTCCCCTTCTCCATGGCGAGTGAAAGGAAGAAGCAGAAGCGGGAGGAGATAGATGACGGAAGAGTGCGGGACGCCATCCCCCCCCCCTTTCCCCCTCTTTATAAGGAGGCGGGGATGGACCTTGGCCGCCCCGCTCGGCCAATCCAGCCACCAAACGCATGGGGAATCAGGACCGACCCGCTGCCCCAACCAGCGACGGCCCGGTTTCCCGCCTCCACCGCTTGCCACCACAGGTGCATGGAGGACGCATGGCGGACGTGCAGAACCGAGGGGACGGGCGAAGCGACCTCTCCCCACCCCGTGATCGTGGGGAGTGGACGCCTTGAAGACCGCGCCCGGCCCCATTCAGTAATACACTTCGGTTTAGCCAAGGAAGTAATAGCCTTGATTTTCTCCGGATTAGCTTCAATGCCCCTATTAGACACCAAAAAGCCCAAGAGTTTGCCTGCCGGTACACCAAAGACACACTCGGCTGGATTAAGCATCATCTTATAAACCCGGAGGTTATCAAAAGTCTCCTTCAAGTCATCTATCAATGTCTCCTCCTTTCTGGATTTCACCACAATATCATCCACATAAGCATGAACATTGCGGCCGATCTGATTATGAAGAAAATTCTGCACACAGCGCTGATAAGTCGCTTGGGCACTCTTGAGCCCAAAAGGCATAGACACATAGCAGAAGGCTCCAAAGGGAGTTATAAAAGTTGTCTTCTCCTGGTCCTTAACTGCCATTTTGATCTGATGGTAACCAGATTATGCATCCAGAAAGCTCAAACGCTCACAACCCGCCGTAGCATCAATGATCTGATCAATACGAGGGAGAGCAAAAGGATCTGCTGGACAAGCCTTGTTCAAATCTGTGTAATCCACACACATACGCCAAGTGTCGTTCTTCTTAAGTACCAGCACCGGATTAGCCAACCACTCAGGATGAAATACTTCGACGATAAACCCAGCCGCTAAGAGCCTGGCTACCTCCTCACCAATAGCCTTGCGCCTTTCTTCATTGAAGCGGCGGAGAAACTGCTTAACCGGTTTAAACTTGGGATCAACATTAAGAGTGTGCTCAGCGAGTTCCCTCGGTACACCTGGCATGTCGGAGGGTTTCCATGCAAAGATGTCCCGGTTCTCACGGATGAACTCGATGAGCGCGCTTTCCTATTTTGGATCCAAGTTAGCGCTGATGCTAAACTGCTGGGATGAATCGCCAGGAACAAAATCAACCAGCTTAGTCTCATCAGCCGATTTAAACTTCAAGGCCGGATCATGCTCTGTAGTTGGTTTCTTCAAAGAGATCATATCCGCCGGATCAACATTGTCTTTGTAGAACTTCAACTCCTCTGTCGCACAAACCGACTCAGCATATGCCGCATCACCTTCTTCACATTCCAAAGCGATCTTGCGGCTCCCATGCACTGTGATGGTCCCCTTATGGCCCAGCATCTTGAGCTGCAGATAAACATAACAGGGCCTTGCCATGAACTTGGCATAAGCCGGCCGTCCAAACAGGGCATGATATGGGCTCTTGATCTTCACTACTTCGAAAGTCAATGTTTCTGATCTCGAGTCATGCTCATCTCCAAAAGCAACCTCCAGAGCTATCTTACCAACCGGATATGCTGATTTACTAGGCACCACACCATGAAAAACGGTGTTTGACGGTTTAAGATTTTTATCTGTTAACCCCATGCGACGGAAGGTTTCATAATAAAGGATATTGATACTACTCCCTCCATCCATGAGTACCTTGGTGAACTTATATCCTCCAACCTGCGGTGCCACCACCAATGCTAGATGACTCGGATTATCAACCCGAGGTGGATGATCCTCTCGACTCCACACAATGGGCTGTTCAGACCAGCGCAAGTAACGGGGCACCGCCGGTTCAACAGAGTTCACTGCCCTTTTATGAAGCTTCTGATCGCGCTTGCACAGGCTTGTGGTGAAGACATGGTACTGGCCACTATTCAACTGCTTCGGGTTGCTCTGGTAACCCGACTGCTGCTGTTGTTGCTGACTCCCCTGATGATTATAACCACCTTGGTTGCCCTGATTGCCTTGAATGCCATGTCCGCTCTGATTACCATGAAATCCTGAACCAGAACTGCCTCCATTGTAACCCGGCCCATGAGATCCGGGTCCTGAACCACCGCCCGGTCCATGATCATACCAAAAAAATCTGAATTTTTGAACTCCCGCATAATATAACAATCCTTCCAGAGGTGCGTGGCCGGTTTATCCCGCGACCCGTGCTTCGGGCAAGGCTGGTTTAACAGGTGAGACAGGCGCTCAAGATTGGGACCTGGTCCTCCACCACGCGGGGGCGGCTTACCCTTGCAGCGCTGGCCATTATCCTGCGTGTTGGTATTAGCCACAAAATCTACACTGTTATCCGCTTTACGCTTACCGCTGTTTCCATGACCCGTCGGGTTATGCTGCTGCCCTTTGCTGCTGCCGCTCTTCTTTCCCTTCCCTGTTTTATCATCATCACACTCGGGGTCCTTGGTACTATCAGAGTCGGCATACTTCACCAGAGCTGCCATAAGTGTCCCCATGTCATTGCAGTGACGTTTGAGTCATCCCAACTTCAACTTCACGGGTGCAAACCGGCAGTTGCCTTCCAACGTTAAAACTGTTGTATCAGTGTTCATGCGGTCAGATGAATGCAATATTTCTGAAACCCGGCGCACCCAATGGGTTGTTGACTCTCCTTCCTCCTGGACACAGGCAGCTAATTCCACATTTGACATGGGCTGCTTGCATGTGTCCTTGAAATTTTGGATAAACCGGGCCCTTAACTCGGCCCATGACCCAATGGAGTTAGCTGGCAGGTTTTTCAACCATGTGCGAGCTGTTCCCTCCAACATCATGGTGAAGTATTTAGCACATGCCGCATCGTCCACATCCAGCATCTCCATTGCCATCTCATAGCTTTCAACCCATGACTCGGGGGATAAATCGGCAGTGTAGTGTAATTCGGCACCTTACGCGAGCCCTTAAAATCCTTGGGCAGCCGTACATTGCGCAGCGCTGGGACAAGACATGGCACCCCGAAAGAACTGGATGTAACCCCTGGTTCCACCGAAGTTGTTGGACGAACCGGAGTAAGTTGGCGGGCTTCATGTTGCGCTGCTAACTCGGCCTCTCGACGTGCCCTAGCACGATCCACCACATCCTCAGCATCACCACCGCCACCCGCCGGGTTATGGCCACGAGGCGGATTACGATTCCGTGCACTGCTCGACACGGCCGGTTCATCCATCTGCCTGCTGTAACTCCTGCTTGGGCGGGGAGTGGAATGAATTCCCTCGCGGCTGTAGGAATAAGCCTGTTGTTGAGTCAAGGCTGTCTGAAGGAGCTCTCTAGCCCGTCGTGTCTCGACCTCTACTGGGGACTCGCCTTCGATCGGGAGAGCTGCCAATCGTGAAGCGGCAGCAACAATGTTATCCAATGGATTAGAGTAATGACCCGGTGGTGTTGGGACGTGTTGTGGCAGGACATTGTTCTGACGAGGCAGATCCGTCGGGCGCGGCTGAACCGACGTCCCCATTCCAGGTGCCTCCGCTCGGTTTACCACTTGCTGATTACTGGTTCCTGCTCGTGGTGTGTTAAAGAGATTTCTTGCCTCATAAACCGGAGGTAGGTGAGATCGGTACCTTCTCCTCATGACATCATTTGACGCGCTCTGATCTAACATAAGCCGGTAAGGCTGTGCATCCAACTCGGCTCATTCTGCAGCCATCCTGGTATCCTCAGCCGCCAGGTCTGCTTTGGCTTGAGGTATCTGATATTTCACCTTCGCGATTTCCGCATTATGCTCCTCTTGATTCGCCGGGTTAACTTCCGTCATCACTGTTGCCGAAGCATCAAATAAGTCAGATAAAACCTGAGCCGGTGGTCGCACAGGGCCTCCTGCCCCGGCTGCTGTCGCCGCTACTGATCCGGAAACCATCGCTGCTGCGGTCGAAGAGTGGTGCGCTGGCTATGTACCGGCCATGAAGATCGCAACCCGGCTTGGCGGATCGAAGGGGTCCGGAATACTGTCGCCATCGGAACAGCCCCCAATCCGGCCATCTTGCAACTGGTACAATGACTCAGTCTCTCCGGTCGATGACTCGTCATCAGAGTAAACGACGGTCTCACCACCAGATGCCGATCTAACTTCAGATTCCGCTCCGTGGATGACTCCCACGAAGGCACGCTTCATGGCAGGCTGAACCCGGGCGGGTCTCACACGCTGAGCCGTTTCGACGATGTCGGTGCAGATGTCCGGCTCAGGGCCCGGTTCACCGATCTTGCCAATGAAAACGTGAATGCCACCGAAGGGGACGCGGTACCCGTACTCAATTGAGCCGGCCTCGGGGCCCCAGCCTGCGTCGTCGATGTAAAGCTTGCCGCGACGACTCTTAGTCATCCAGCCCACAGGGTATCCCTTGAGCCCTTCGAAGCTGCCCTCTAAGAACTTGAAACTATCGTGCGATAGCCCCACGGTAGGCGCCAACTGTCGTGGTTTTGTCACGGTAGATGTCCTAGTGAAAGGACTTAGTCGTGGAGCCATCGTGACGGGTTAGCTTAAAGGAGTTAAAGCGGATAAAGGACGCAGAGAGTTTATAATGGTCCGGCCCCTTGCAGTGAAGGTAAAGGCCTAATCCAGTTGTTGTGGAATTGCTAGGGTTTCGATGACCAGGGAGCGAATTCGCTATGCCTGGCTCTCGAGTTGTTGTTTGTTGTCCCTAAACCGCCGCCGGGTCGTCCCCTTATATACATGGGTTGACGCCCGTCGGTTTATAGAATCCTGAGGCCGGCTCATAAACGTGTCCGGACCGGTCTCTACTCTTCCTATCTTACAACACAAGTTTACATATCAATGTCGGTTTATGTCTACAGGCCTCAATCCGCCTTTGGGCCCTGGGCCTTCGTAAAGCGCCACAATCCTTGTCTTCTTGGGCTTCAAATATAATGACTCATTATGGGGATAACCCGACCTCACCTGGCCGGTTATACCCAGTAGTAATATCCCCAACAATTAGTAAGAATATTGGTGTTGGGTTTGTGATTCTTGAAGCATGCATGTATAGTCTCTCGTTATGCTATGTAGTTGGAGCATGATTTGTTATTGATTTTCTCCTTACGAGTGGCGGTCGGGGACGAGCGATGGTCTTTTCCTACCAATCTATCCCCCTAGGGGTATGCATGGTAGTACTTTGCTTCGAGGGCTAATAAACTTTGGCAATAAGTATATGAGTTCTTTATGACTAATGTGAGTCCATGGATTATACGCACTCTTACCTTTCCGCAATTTGCTAGTCTCTACGGTACCGTGCATTGCCCTTTCTCACCTCGAGAGTCGGTGCAAACTTCGCCGGTGCATCCAAACCCCGTGATGTGATACGCTCTATCACACATAAGCCTTATTATATCTTCCTCAAAACAACCACCATACCTACCTATTATGGCCCTTCCATAGCCATTCCAAGATATATTACCATGCAACTTCCATCGCTTCCGTTTTGATGACTTGAGCATTCATTGTCATATTGCTTTGCATGATCGTAAGATAGCTAGCATGATATTTCCATGGCTTGTCCATTTTTTGATATCGTTTTTATGCTAGATCATTGCACATCCTGGTATACTGCCAGAGGCATTCATATAGAGTCATACTTTGTTATAGGTATCGAGTTGTAATTTTTATTTCTTTTGAGTTATAAGTAAATAGAAGTGTGATGATCATCAATTTTCATTATTAGAGAATTGCCCCAGTGAGGAAAGGATGATGGAGACTATGATTCCCCCACAAGTCGGGATGAGACTCTGGACAAGGAGAGAAAAAATTATATAAAAAATTAAGAAAAAAAAGAAAAAAAAGAAAAAAAAAAGAGAAATAAAGAGAGGAGGGGCATGCTAGTTCCACACTTGTGCTTCAAAGTAGCACCATGTTTTCATATGGAGAGTCTCCTATGTTGTCACTTTCATATACTAGTGGGAATTTTTCACTATAGGATTAGATGCACACCCACTTAGTTTCATATTGAGCTTCCATGCACTTATAGCTCTTAGTGCATTCGTTGCCTGGCAATCCCTATTCCTCGCATTGATATCAATTGATGGGCATCTCCATAGCCCATTGGTTAGCCGCATCGATGTGAGACTTTGTTACCTTTTTGTCTTCTCTATATTTACCCCTATCATCATACTCTATTCCACCTGTAGTGCTATATCCATGGCTTGCGCTCATGTATTGCGTGAGGGTTGAAAAAACTGAAGCGCGTTAAAAAATATGAACCAATTGCTCAACTTGTCATCAGGGTTGTGCATGATAAATACTTTGTGTTAAGAAGACAGAGCATGACAAGACTATGATTTTGTAGGGATAGCTTTCTTTAGCGTTGATATTTTGAAAGACATGATTGTTTGTTGGGATGCCTGAGTATTGATGACTTCATGTCAAATTATAGACTATTGCTTTGAATCACTTATGTCTTAATATTCATGCCATGATTAGATATATGATCAAGTTTATGATAGGTAGCACTCCACATCAAAAATTATCTTTTTTATCATTTACCTAGTCGAGGACGAGCATGCATTAAGCTTGGGGATGCTGATACGTCTCCGTTGTATCTATAATTTTTTTATTGTTTCATGCCAATATTATACAACTTTTATAACTTTTGGCAACATTTTATATGATTTATTTGGACTAACATATTGATCCAGTGCCCAGTGCCAGTTCTTGTTTGTTGCATGTTTTCTGCTCGCAGAAAATCCATATCAAACGAAGTCCAAACGCGATAAAAATTTACGGAGAATTATTTTGGAATCAACGCTAACGGAGGCCCACGGCCTCTACAACCCACAAGGGTGCGCCAGGCACCCCCTGGCACGCCCATGTGTCTTGTGCCCACCCCATAAGGCGGTTGGGGCCCTTCTTTTGGCGCAAGAAAGATAATTTATGGAAACAAATCATGTAACAATTTCAATGCAATCGGAGTTACGGATCTCCGGGAATTTAAGAAACCATGAAGGGCTAGATTTGGGGAATGCGAAACAGAAGAGAACAGGGAGGGAGATCCAATCTCGGAGGGGCTCCCGCCCCTCCGCCGCCATGGACCAGAGGGGGAACTCTCCTCCCATCTAGGGGGGAGGCCAAGGAAGAAGAAGAAGGAGGGGGCTCTCTCCCCCTCTCTCCCGGTGGCACCGGAACACCGTCGGGGCAAGGATCGTGACAGCGATCTACATCAATAATCTTGCTACCGGCAACACCAACTTTCTCCCCCTCTATGCAACAGTGTAACACCTCTTCTCCCTGCTGTAATCTCTACTTAAGAATGGTGCTCTACTCCATATATTACTTCCCAATGATCTATGGTTATCCTATGATGTTTGAGTAGATCCATTTTGTCCTGTGGGTTAATCGTGATCTTGGTTGGTACGATTGTATATTTTATTTATGGTGCTGTCATACGGTGCCCTCCGTCTCGCGCAAACGTGAGGGGCTCCACTGTAGGGTGTTGCAATATGTTCATGATTTGCTTATGGTTGGTTGCGAGAGTGACAGAAGCTTAAACCCGAGTAGGTGGGTTGTTGCGTATGGGATAAAGAGGACTTCATACTTAATGCTATTGTTGGTTTTCACGACCTTAATGATCTTTAGTAGTTGCGGAAAGTGCATATAATCCATGTAGAGAAAGTATGTTAGCTCATGCCTCTCCCTCATATAAAATTGCAAGAATGATTACCGATACTTGTTATCGATTGCCTAGGGACAAATGACTTTCTTGTTGACAAAAGCTATCCACTTTTTTTACCTCGCAATTTATTCGTAGTTTTATTCTCGCAAAGTACTCGTAATTTTATTCTTGGAAAATAGTTTCATACTTGTTCTAGGTAAAGCAGACGTCAAGTGTGCGTAGAGTTGTATCGGTGGTGGATAGAACTTGAGGGAATATTTGTTCTACCTTTAGCTCCTCGTTGGGTTCGACACTCTAATTTATCGAAGAGGGCTATAAACGATCCTCTATACTTGTGGGTTATCATCCGTGACAAGTTTACTGACTCCTGCCTGCATCTACGACTATTACTCCACTAATCGACCGCTATCCAGCATGCATCTATGGTATTAAGTTCATAACAAACAGAGTAACACCTTAAGAAAGATGACATGATGTAGACTAAGTAAACTCAAGCAATATGAATAAACCTCATTGTTTTACCCATAACGGCAACAATACAAATACGTGCCTCGCTACCCCTTTTGTCCCGAGGTGAGGACACCGCAAGATTGAACCCATTACAAAGCACCTCTCCCACTGAAGATAAATCAATCTAGTTGGCCAAACCAAACGGATAGATCAGAGAGAAATACAAAGCTATAATAATCATGCATAATGAAGTTCAGAAAAGTCTCGATTTCTTTCAATGAATAATCTGATCATAAACCCACAATTCATCGGATTCCAACAGCCACACCGCAAAAGAAGATTACATCAGATAGTACTCCAAGAAGATCGAGGAGAACATTGTATTGAAGATCAAAGAGAGAGAAGAAGCCATTTAGCTACTAGCTATGGACCAGTACGTCTGTGGTGAACTACTCACGCATCATCGGAAGGGCGGCAAGGTTGATGTAGATGCCCTTCGTGATAGATTCCCCCTCTGGCAGGGTACTAAAAAAGCACTCCAGATGGGATCGCGGAAGATCGGATGGTTGTGGTGGCGGAAAAAAGTGTATCGGGTGGCCCTCTGTTGGTTTCCCAATATTTGAGAATTTATAGAAGTGGAATTAGGTCAGACTTAGCCATGTGGGGCCCACAAGGCAACAGTGCGCGCCTCCCCCCAGGGCGCCCCCTATTTCCTTGTTCTCTCCTTGCTTCTCATTTGGTCTCGTCCCAAAGCTTCTAGAGTCTCTCTTATCCAGAAAAAATCATCAAAAAGTTTCATAGAGGTTGGACTCCATTTGGTACTCATTTTTAGGAAAACCAAAAACAAGCAGAAAACATCAACTGACACTTGGCACTGTGTTAATAGGTTAGTTTTCAAAAATGATATAAAATAACATGTAAATGCATATAAAATATCCAAGATTCATAATACAATAGCATGCAACAATAAAAAATTATAGATACACTCAAGACGTATCAGATCCTAACTTGCTATTCATCATATGTGTGGCACGAAGTTGCTCCTCGAGTTATCCCCGTACGGAAAAGGCTTCACTCTTCTCAAAGCTTTTCAAGCCCCGACATGGCCTCAAAGCATAAGTGCGGGAAAGGTTTATAATTTCCTCCGGACGGTTCCGAATGAAGATCAAAGTATCGTTAGCATATAGTAATTGTGATAGCCCTCCTCGCACAATTGAGCTAGCCACCCCTTGGATATGCCCAGCCGCCTTGGCCTAGTCCAGAATCCACTACTAGGAAAAGGCTAATTAGTGGCGCACCTGTTTTCGCCATTAATGTCGCACTATAGGTGCGCCACTATCATCACGCCACTAGTAATAAGTACTAATGGCGCACCCCTGGTGCGCCATTAGTATACCAGACAATAGTGGCGCACCAGGCAGTGCGCCATTACTATGTCCCCTGGTGCGCCATTACTATGCCTCCTAGGGGGCCATATTTACCTTCACGTATGCTCCCAAGTGTGCCATTAATATGCCCCATAATGCACCACTGGTATTTAGCCCTAGTGCGCCACTAATGCTCAACAAGGTGCGCCACTACTATGAATATTAGGATTTTTTTTGCTTTTCTGATATTTGCACAGGTTACAAAATACATTACAACACAGAATATAAACAGCACAACATATAAACAATAGATTTATCGAATACAATAGAAGATTAGTCTCCGAATACAATTCATCATATTAGTCTCCGAATTCAAAATACCGAACAAAGTTAGAACATTACAAGTCTCGAGACCGCGAGTAGCGAGTTTGTCTTCACATTACAAGTCGATATCTAAACTACCATCACATAGAAGAGAGCTGCGATCACGATGAGCATCATCGCGATGAAAATGGACTTCATCCGGTTCCTCCTCCGCTCCCTCCTCTCTCCCGCTAGATAGCGCGCGTATCTAGCTTCCGCCTCCGCCCTAGCGGTGCGCCCTTTGTAACTATTACCGCTGAAACGGTGAACCTGTCTCTGACACTCCTCCCAGTCGTCGTAGATTTCGGGAACCTTACCCTTGTACACGACATACGACGGCATCTCTATGCACTAGACAAACAAAACGTTAGTAGCAATTCACAAACAATACATAAGCAATATATAAGTATGCAACAAAAGGATCGGAAGAGAAAAGCAACACATTAGTAGCACGATTCATGGTCCTACTAATAAATAGCCTCGATTACATATAAGTTGAACGACTGTCCAAACCAAAGAGACATACAGGTTCATTAAAGTTTAATTACAACATGAGCTAATCGATATTTCAGAACTACATAGCATCACTACTTTCGACTCGACTCAGGGACCGGAGCGTGGATGAAGCCGCCATCTTTTGTGATGGTCATGAATGTGCGTTCGTTGTCATCCTGCATTTGTAGCGTTGTTTCTATTTCACTATTGGACGGTTGATATTTGAGGTAGAACTGCCCCGAGGTATGAAGGACATCTTGATGGATGATTTCCGCAAACTCCGACTGGATGCGAAAGAATTCTTGTCTGAGGTCCGCGTCCTGGATTGCCGACAAGCGTGCGGCCCAATCTTTGAGACTATTTGGTAGCAGAAGGTGATTATGGTCCCGTACGATCGCCCGCATGTGATGGAGGGTGTAGTAGGCATCCTTCTGACCGCCAGGCGGCTGCTTGATGCAGGGGAACATCGTTACGTTGGTGAACACGTGCTTGCCGTACCTAAAAATTGGCCTCCTGAAGGTGCCTCCAGATTTGGCGTAGCCGGGGAGAACATCATCAAGAACTTTCTTGGTATTTGTGTAGTCTTTCTTCGACTGATGGTCCGAGTCGAAATACGTGGCCATGGAATAGTTTGGGCTTAAGAGGATGAGTGTGCAATGTGTGTCACTACACAAAACACGGAATGTTAGAAAAAAAAGAACGATCGAAATCTAAGAAATCATATGTTACGGGGCGGTGAGGGGATGACTTACTCGGGAAAGTAAGGCACGAGGAAGTTATCCTTATCTGGGTACACCAGAATGACGCCTTCGAGGTATGAACTCGCGACTTGCCGGTCCCCAGCGCTGCCCAAGATCTTGGCACGCATGTAGAAGGGGTCGACTATCACAATGTCCGTGGTCTTGTCTCTAATGATCCGCATCTCCATACTCAGCGAAAATAGCCGAACGAAGGTGTAGTGCAGCAGATGAAGGTTAAACATAGCGAAGATGTCATCAAACCGCAGGATGATCATACCCCCGATGGCACTATCCACAAAGCCCTTGCCCTCTGGCACCTTGGCCACAAAAACCGGGTATGCCACATCATTCTCGGAGAGACGCCGCTTCTCCAAAGAAAGAACACTGTCATGCAGACTCCGCATAGCACCGGTTGCAGCATTGAGCAGATTAGTCGGTAGCATCGGCCTACCCGCCACATGCACCGTCCTCGAGATATCCTTAGGTGAAGGTGGCCCGTCCTGAGCACGGATCGTACTCGGTGCCGGCTGGCTCGCACCCTTGTTATTCTTTCTTTTCCGTCCCTTCTGCTTCTTCTGCTGTAATGGGATCAAGTTCTATTCAGAGACCACCTTCTTGAGTGTGTTGGGGCTGATAATATTTCGCACCTCGGCTATCTGAGGCTCGGTGAAGGCGGCAGCTGGAGGCGTCTCCTGAGAACTGAACGCCAGACGACGCCTGTTGTAATTGGGTTTCTCCGCGGTACCAGCTAGATCGCGATCGTCTTTTGCAGGGTTGGGTTCTTGAGAAGGAGGCCCCAAGAATTCGTCATCGTACCCATGTTCGTTAAAGTACTTATCGATGTTGGTAAATGTACCATCGTCGTCGTCCGGACTCTGTGCCATATGCATGTCCGGATCAGCTGACGGCGGTAGCGTTGCGACGGTCTTGCCATGGCTTGGCGCCGGCACGACTGGCGATGTTGTGTGTGGGGTGGTGTCCCCCGCCCCCAAACGAATCTGGCTCTTCGGCCAAAGCATGAGCCAGCTTATGCAGGCGCTGAGGGTCATCACATCATCTTCGTCGGCCCCAGGGGGTCGATACGGAGGTAACAAGTCGTCGAAGCCCCGCAGCACCCGAACCAGTTGAACCCTATACATGGTGGGTGGCATCGGATTACCGTGGAACACGCGGCTGCCCGGTTGAACGATTCTGGCCTTGGCGACATCGATCAACTTGCCGTCCACGAAGTGCGGGAGAGTTCATGGAACGTCGGCGGCGCCCTGCGAAAACATGTAGGGCGTCAGGGATTCCCAGTCAAAGGCAAGGAGATGAAGTCATCGGCCAAGAGGCTTAGTTACCGTGATGGCGTCGAGCTCGGCTAATGTCGAGGCACCGCCAACGGCGGGCGTGCAAGTCACGGAAGGGCCGCTTGCTGCCGAGGTGCCGGCCGGCATATTCTTCCCCCACCTGGGTGCATTAAGCTGCAATGACGGTGCCGACGCCGGAGACACCAATGCCGCCTCCGCCGGAGACACCAATGGCGCCACCGGCGCGTTGTGCAAGTTGCTGCCCGTGAAGCTGGGAATCGGGGGCGGCCCCTGTTGGCCGCCCGCCATCCACGCCTGCAGCCCCTCAATCAAGGTAGGCACAATGGCGGTGATCGTCGCTCCCAATTGGTCTCGCACTTGCTCTTCGACTATCTCCGGAATCCGCGCCACTTGTGCCTTGAGTTCTTGAACCTCGCGCTCCTGGCTTTCCGAGCTGGTCTTTCTCTCCTTTCGCCCTGTGGTATAGTATTCCGACCATTTCGTGGACAAGCCTTTGCCGGCCACACGACCAGCTGACGATGACTTACTGGGCTTATCCTTGTGTTTCATTACGTTCAACGCCCTATTTAAAGTGGTGTCCCAAGGGGAGCTCTTAGACGACCCCGCGCTACTACTTTCAGTGTCCTGCGGAAGGAACGTGAACCATTTAGAAATTTGGCCTCATTAATTAGAATGCAACCATATGGAGCTAATTACGCGGGGGGGGTATTCCTTACCAGAACAAGCTCAAGCGCCTTGGTCTTCGGATCTGTGGTAAGCTCCTTTGTTATCGGGTCAATCTTGTACCAGGCCCTGACATAGTTCCTGGTCTGCTTGTCACGGTATTTATCGAAGAGGGGCGGTAGGCCTTGCTTGGCACGCTCCGCGTCCTCCTTGTCCCATATAGGTTCCGCCACTCTGTAACCGCCGGGACCGAGTTTGTGGACCCCTAAGTTCAAGTCCCGCATATCTTTCCCCCACTGACTTGATTCCGCGGTTGCGTTGCTCTCGCACTTGATCTTGAACTCCAGGTAGTCAGCTTCGCTGGTCAAAGGATTTGTCTCCTTGATCTTCTCATAACTATCACCTTTTTTGATCCTTCTCTTCAGCACGGCTCTCCAAGTAGCCAGGGCCGTGCTCATCTTCGTGAGGGCTGCACTGTTCACTTTATTCCCTGAGAGGCGTGTGTTTGCGAAGGCACCGGGGAACTTGTATCGTTCGTGCAGCTTCGTGAAGAGGAGGTTGCGCAAATTCCCTCGGTCACGATGCCTTAGGTTCTTGGTGTTGATCGAGACGGTGCTCCGGAGAATGCACCCGAGCTGTCCCGTGTACCCCTTGACTAATTCTTTGGGCGCCGTTGGATGCCCACCGGAGGACACTTCAGTAAATTCCTCCTTGACGGTGCCGAGCACGTTCGGGCGCCGGTCCTTCCGTTGCCTCTTCGGTTGGCTGTCATCTGTGCGTGCCCTGCCATCATCAGTGGTGGCATCCTCGGCGGCACCATCAGTGGTGTCATCCCCGACGCCACTAGGGGTTGTGTAGTCAGGATCGATGTCTTCCACGGCGTCCTCATAGCGGTGAGGTTCTTCCTCCATCTCCTGGGACAGCTCCCAGAATGCCTTGCCCAAACTGCCGCCTCATTGTTGTGGGCCATGTTTGCTCTAAATAGGAAAAAAGTTTGGTCAAAAAGTTGGTTATTGTCAAGGAACAAGATCTTTAAGTTGACCAAATAACCTAATTCTCGAGGAATGTCGCAAAAAAGTTGGTTATTTTCAAGGAACAATTGAGAGATGTTTGTGATATTGCCTAGGTGTTTTGGGATGGAACCTGTTAGTGTGTTGTTGCTAAGGTCCAAGTCCCTTCCTAACCCCCTTCTTCTTGTCTCCTCTCACTATCTCTCTCACACACATGGCAAGCAAGGGTGTCTGAGTGTGTGAAAAAATACTAAACTAATCCAAGGGCTGAACATTGATCATCTGTTTCAGATTGCAGTTTTCTTTCTTGGGGCTTCGGTGTGCGGTACAAAATTGAATTTTGGAATTCTACATAATGAACAAGCTAAGGGCTGCAAATGCCCGCAAGGATTCAAGGGTGATGGCATACACGGTTGCTAAGGTATCACCATTAGGAACATTGTTCTGCAACCTTGTGGGCAGTATTGTTGCATGTTTTACTAGTACTAGGAAACCTAGAATAATGGCTCAAATGCTGAACTGTTTGAGCTTCTCAAGTAATTTCTTATACACAATATCTCTCTTGCTTGGCACTTGCAGATGTTGATGAATGCAAAGAGAGGCTCTTCTGCCAGTGCAAGGACTGTAGCTGCGAGAACACATGGAGGACCTACGAGTGTGGTTGCGGTGGTAGCAACATGCTGTACATGAGAGAGCATGACACTTGCATCAGTGAGTTGCCTAGCCTGAATTTCCTTTTGGACCTCACTATATGATGGTCCAGGTCTCATCATATTTCTAGTTTATCTTTCAAAGGTGTTAATGTGGAATGTGCTAGTGGCACCTTCAAACAGTCCTTCCTTCGTCTACAACAACGCGCACCTTCTAGGTCAAGATACATGCTGATTAATTTTTGTTTCGGTTGAGAATCGGGCACCTTCTAGGTCAAGAAAATTGGGCATGACCTTTGCTAATTTTCTTGACCTAGGAGTGCCCCATTCTCAATCGAAACGGAAATTAATCAACATTTCAGGAGAAAGGGGTCATTTCAGAAGATCACAAGTAGCAGAAGCATCACAAGTTGACAAAATCACAAGTAGCAGCAGCATCACAAGTAGTACGGCAGCAGCAGCATCACAAGTAGTACAGCAGCAGCATCATCGTATCACAAGTAGTACACTTAGCTACCAGTTCAGAAATACAGCTAAGATAAGATCATCATCATCATCACGGGAGTAGTTTTGTTAGGAATTGTCTTAGTCAAGAAGTGCTAGCAAATAGCTGAAATGTATCAGGTCCTACTCTAGTTTACTCCAGTTTAGGTTGCAGTAAAAATGCACCACTATGGAGTATCAGGTCCCTAGCAAAAATGCACTACAGAGCAAGCAATAATGCTACTCCAATTTTCACAGATTAAAGCAATACTGACTGCAAGCAATATTACAAAATTACAGAGAACCAAAATTGCAAAATTCAGTACTCCATAACATTACTGAAACTTTACTCCATACAATGGAGTAACCGCGTCTATCTCCAGTTGATCCAGCTTGGCTTTCTCTCGGGCGGCAGCTCTTGCGTTATCCGTCTGCTTGAGAAGCAGCTCTTGAATATGAGGGTCCTGCACCCAGCCCATCGATGGTCCGTCGTCGTCTGCTTCGGCATCTTCATCTTCATGATCATGCCCTTCGTCTTGACCTTCCTCATCATCATGTCCGGCATCTTCTACATGATGACCGTGTACTGCATCTACTTCGTGATCATGTCCTGGAGATTCTTGGTCTTCTTGCCCGCCGTCGCCGTGGTTGTCTTGCTGCCCTTCCTCATTTCTTGCCCGGCCCCCATGGACGACTTCATAGTCATCTTCATCACCTTGCCACCGATAGCCATCCATGAAACCACGCAAGAGCAGGTGGTCCCGCACCTGTACGGAATCCAGGTCCATAAAGGCTCTTCAGCTTGCATCTTCGACACGGACATCTTATCTCCGTCTCGTTCTTTTGAAGCATCTCGGCCTTTGCGGAGCTCAAAAACCTATTCACGATGCCTTCGGTCATCGTGCGGACCATGGTCGCCTGTGGTGTAGAGCAAAACGATATTTTAGAACCAAAAAAATTTGGCATGACTTTGCCTAAAAATAGGACCAAAAAGAATGCATAGTGCCAAATTCTCGCCGAAACGGAAATGAATCAACATTCCGGCAAAATATTGGCAACTATCGCATTTCAAATACCGGTACCTGCAAACACAAACATATGCAACACCACAAACATACGTAGATCTAGGCCATAAAAAGTGTGTACGTTGTTGGAGGGAGAAAAAAGTAGATCTAGAACATAAAGAAAGCTTTCCCTTACTTACCTATCAAAAAAGGAAATTTAACCACTTAATTTGGGTGAATCTATGGTGCAAATGAGGTGAGAAGGAGGAGGCAGCCGAGACCAAACTTGGTAGAGGTGGAGAGAATGAAGTGGGGAAAGTGAGTGTGGTAGGTGGCTATCCAAAATATATAGCTGTTCCCAGGTTACCAATGGCGCACCACATAAGAATGCGCCATTAGTAACCAGGGTTACTAATGGCGCATCTGGAAATGGTGCGCCATTACTAGTTTTGAAGAAAAAAACATGTTAGTAGTGGCGCACCAGTGGGCAGTGCGCCATTACTAGTTAGAACTAGTAATGGCGCACTGTCCCCTGGTGCGCCACTGCTAACAACTTTTTAAGCTTTTTTTCAAAACTAGTAATGGCGCACCGGACACCAGATGCGCCATTAGTGCGCCATTAATGTCCATATTAGCTATAGCCCTTTTCCTAGTAGTGATTACAGCTAGCGCGTCGGACATGATGTGAAATAATAAATTGGAGAGCGTGTCCCCTTGCCGCACCCCCTTGTGTCCCTAAAATACGACACTGCCTCGCCGTTAATGTTAATAGTAGTTTGTCCCCCTTAACAGGTTGCAATATGCAGCTCATCCAGAGTGGGCCAAACCCCGTTTTGTGGAGTACTTCCTGTAAGAAATCGCATCTTACCTTATCGTATGCCTTCTCAAAGTCGATTATGAAGATAAACACTTCTTCTCTAGTGTGCTTTAATTTGTGTATGATCTCATGTAACACAACACCCCCTCTAATACACCCCCCCCCCCCCCCCCCGCGCGCAAATGAATGTTGTTTGACTAGGGTCAATGATCATGTCAGCCATCCGGGTCAGCCGTGATGCAAAACCATTTGCGATCAAATGGAAGTTCACATTATAAGTGTTATTGGTCGGTATTGTCGGATGTTATCGTCCCCTTTCACCTTTGGTAGTACCGTAAGCACCCCATAGTTCAATCTTTTAATATCAATTAGCCCTATGATGAAATCGACAGTCACCCGGGTGATTTGAGGACCCACCTTCACCCAAAATCTTAGGTAGAAACTCACCGGAAACCCATCTGGTCCCTGTTCAGTACTCACCCATATAGCCTTTAAACTGGAGGTATTCTCTGTCGGAGAGAAGGGAAAAGTTAGTGCCTAGTTCAGCTTTGGTAGCAGCAACTTGTGTGGTTCAGCAGCAACTCATCATGTGCGTCCTCATTTGTACTCAGCCACGCATGTCAGGTACATCCCAAGCTCAAAGAGAGAATACCGGGCTAGTTGTTTTGTTCCGGTGATTCCTAGTCCTAGTTCAACTATACAACAATTTAGCACTGTCATTTGAGCATCACACATGTTGGGCGGAAGTCATTTTGCGCGGTGATGCTACCTACCGGTAGGACTCACACCACCCACATTTTCTGAGATGCGTATGAGCTATGGCCCACTTAGATGTATAGCAGTATTGTTGTATCTTTTTTATTGGTCAAATCAGGGTCAGTTTGATGGGCCCAAAGGACTACTTTTTTTGAGAAAAGATGCGTATTTAGCTCTCTTCTCTCTCTTCATCGCAAACAAATTCATTGATTTTATTTCATCTTAGACAATTTAATAAATCACTCCTATCTTTTAAACTATAATTTTATTTTGAAACTCTTTATATATTTGGACTTTTGGCGTCAAGCCCTTTAGAACTAGACCAATTTTGGATACATTTCGATCACATTTTAATTTTGACGTTTCACATTTCATATGTGATTTTTTTTTATTTCACTAGAAAAATATGAAACAAACCTATTTCACTACAAATATGTGAAAACAACCCATTTCATAGAAAAGTACTTAACCCAAATATGAAACTGAAAAGTCAACTTGTGAAACTGATTTATTTTGAAACATGTAACAGTTTAATTCAGAATAGTGAAATATGTTATTCCAAAAATATGCAATTGCAATAGATGCGATTTTTGTAAAACAAGCCAGTGAAAATTGGAATGTACCTTCTAAAAGTGACAAGAATGTTAAATTGAAAGGTCAACTTGTGAAATTGAAAATTGTGAAATGTGCAATGGTTTATTTCAAAAGAGTGAATAGGTTATTTCAGTAATATGAAATTGAAATAGATGTGATTTTTGTAAAACAAGCCAGTGGGAAGTGAAATGTATGTTCTGAAAGTGAAAAATAATATGAAATAAAATGCCAACTAGTGAAACCGATTATTTCCAAATGTGAAATGGTTTATTTTAAAATAGTGAAATATGTCCTTTCAAAAATGTGCAATTTAAATAGATATGATTTATATGAAACAAGCCAGTGAAAAGTGAAATGTAAGTTTTGAAAGTGAAAAATGACGTGAGACTGAAATGTCAGCTTGTGACACTCTGGAAGAATTTTATTCATATAAGATTTCAAGCGGACAAAATATGTGAAAAGTGTTTCATGAATTTTAAACTCATTTAAAATGTATCCAAAATTGATCTTGTTTTAAAGGTCTTTGTGACATGAGTTCAAATACATAAAAAGGTTTAAAATTGGAGTATTTGTTTAAAATATACGAACTATTTAAGTTAGGAAAGATAAAATAAGTGGGCGCATTTGTTTCGAAGAGAGGAAAGAGATGGTGAAGTGGTTCTAATAGTTGTGCTAATTAATAACTGCGTAGAGATGCATGTTGGTGCCGGGATAAAATTCTTGGTGGCACACCATATATCTCTGCCATGAAAAATATTTCCTAGCATGTGCGTGATTCATATCCATTGATCTCCATATCGCCGGCATCTATATTTTTGATACGTACGTGCAGTGCAACCATATATCTGTCATCCACTGAGTGACAGCATGCCCTATACCTAGTAATCAGTCTGCACGGAAAACACAACCCCACTCCCTCCCCCTCCTCATCCGACCGAATGAAGCGCACACGTGAGGCGTTCGACGTGAGGAAGGAGGTCTTCGCCGTCGGCAAGATGTGCGGCGAGGAACGGAATTTGCTGCGCAAGCGATTCCGGGCGGAGCTCGTTGCTGTCCGTGGCCTGCTCGAGAAGGCGGATCGGCTCTTGGCCCCCGGAACCGCCGAGGGCTGCCGCGGTGGTGCGGCGCCTTCTTCCTCGTCCGGCCTGGCGGCTCTGCCCGGCAAGGAAGTAGGGCGACCCATGTTGGGCACCGAACCACGATCCGGCGGGTTGGTGAAGGCTGACGACGGCAAGAGGAGGGTGAAAACTCCTCTGGCGGAGCACAAAGAGGCGCCGAAGATGACCCCGGCCGACCGGCAACATCTTGCGTTCAGCCTGGTGGCGCTAGCGGCAGAACTGTCAGACCACGCCGTCGAGCTCCTGCCGAAGCAGAGCCATGGCGGCCGACGGGTGATCGAGGCAAACGTGAACGCCATGGAAGACGCGGCCCTATTCGAGCTAAAGATGCACGTGGACAAGCTCATCAAAACGAGGGATCCGTCCCTGCCGCCGCAAGATGACAGCAAGATTGTTGGGGAAGAAGCCGACGAAAATGGCAGGCGCGTCGATATCTGCCCCGGTGTGTCTCCCGTGGTGACCGCCCCGTCGCCACTCCTACTTGAAATTCTTGAATACGCGGCCGTCTTCAATGCAACCGGACTAGTCGACAAGATGCTGTCACCGCTGCCGCAGAAATACCTGGCGCTCGCTGAAAAGGGGGAGAAGGAGTGCGTCGCCGAAAAGGAGGACGATGAGGAGTACGTCGACATCTGCGGCGACGCCTCGCCGGTGGTGTTCCAGAATCTTGCTGGTGCAATCAGCCACAACCCAAGCATTATCTTAAGCAGCGATTCTGATTCTGACTCTGACCCAGACATCGGCTCCGACAGTGATTCCAGTGACTCTGGTTCGGTCTCCGACAGCCACTGCGATGAGAAGGGCGGCACTCTAGCTCCGCCAGTTCTTCCTAAGGTTAGCAGCAGCCTAGCTCCATCAGTTCTTTCCAAAGTGATTGGCGATTCTGCACCACCAACGGAGCCAACACTGGAGGTGGTACAGAATGGAGAACTAAAGAAGCTTGACAGTCCAGCTCCAGCAATTCTTCCCAAGGTGAATGGTGATTCTGCTGTCGGGCCATCGGAGCTACAGAATGCAGAAACAGAGAACGATAGTAGTGTAGCTCCATCAGTTCTTTACAAAATGGTTGGCGATTCTGCACCTCCATCGGTGCCAGCAATAGAGGTGGTACTGCAGAATGGAGAACTTAGCAGTCCAGCTCCGGCAGTTCGTCCCAAGGTGCATGGTGGATCCGATGGCCAGGCAACGGTGGTACAGAATGCAGAACCAGAGAAGGTTAGCAGTCCGTCTCCAGCAGTCCTTTACAAAGTGGTTGATGGTTCTGCACTGTCACTTGAGGTGGTACAGAATGGTTTTGAAACAGAGAAGCTTGGCTGCCCAGCACCATCAGTTCGACTTCTTTCTAAGGTGAATGATGGTTCTTCCCTGCTATCATCGAAGCCTGCACCGGAGCTGGTGCAGAATGCAGAACCAGAAAATGTCTCAGACAAGCCTGCAACTGCGACGGCGCCTCCGGTGAGGCCAATGAGCGAGCTGATCGCCATGGCGCTAGAAAAGCGGCGGCGGGAGGAGAGGTCCCAGGCGAGGGAGAAAGCCCGTCAGGGGCTGGTGGACATGGAGAGGTCGGCCATGACCAGCCACAGGGTACACCCAGTGGACATGGAGCAGCTTGGCATCGTTCACGTGGAGCACATGGTGAGCCAAGGAAGACGGCCTGGTGTTCCTCCCAGTCTGTTGCAGCAGCTTGGTCTCTTCCTGAGGGCTGATGAAGACGACGGTGGAGAGCAGCAGCAGCAGCAGCAGCAGCAACAACCAATCTCCGATTCCGGCGTTGAAGACCTGGAGGAAGGGGAGATTCTGTTCTAGGGGTGTGGGCTTGTTGCCCGCCTCTAGACATGCCGCATGAAGATTTAGTTTTGGTATAATATACTATCGAAAACAAATTGGGGGCTGTTTTACTTGGATGCAACGGAAGTTGGCTAGCAAACCATGACATCACTACTGGATTCGCCTACTTTACCGAGCATTGCCTATCTAAACATCCGTTTTGTAAAGCAATTCTCAGTGACAATCGTTCTTTGCAAAAATCTTCCAGCTTTTTGTTTTCAAGTACATTTGGATTTTCTTTCACGGCTAGATGATGTCTAAGGTTATGAGTTAGCACAACTTGGCCGCTGAAAAACCATGGTTTAAAATTGCAGGTGATGGACGTGTCGCGACATGTCTAAAACCACGCGATTGCGGCGCTAAATCCACAAATTTGGTGCACAACTTGCGCTGTGATTTTCTAGCACCAATGGCAGCCAAATCACAGGCGATTTAAAGCTTTGTGGAAAACAACATAATGTATAGCATAGATTTAGCTAAGCACTCACAAGCTGAACACTAAAGGTTATGACAAACAGTGTTTCCTGTCTTTCGACAAAGAGATAGGGCGAAGGAACAGTCGGATCAAGAGGCCACTGGAAATGGAGAGACTGGAAAAAAAATTATGAGAGAAATATGAAATAACCGCGACACTCATTTCTGGGCCCTATGTTAGCTTGGAACCACTAGCGTAATCTGAATCTTTCTCTATTGCCAGGTTGTTTGCCGAGTGCATTTCGTTAGGTACTAGGCTAATATGACCATGGCTAAGTGTTTTTATGCACTTGACAAAGAATTCTTTTGCGATTACCTTTCTTTGATACGCTCCTTTTCTGCACTCGGCAAATAATTCTTTGTCGAGTTATTCTTTTTTCTACGCTCAGCAAACACTTACTTTTTTCTAAAAAGAAACTTCTCCTTTCTCCTTTTTTGTACATTATTTGTCTTATTTTTTCACTTTTATGCACTGTTCCTTTCTAAATAATCTGTTTATTTTCCCGCAAAAAATAATTTGTTTATTTATTTCATTTTCTTTTCCCTTCTCTATTTTCCCCTCTCATGATTAATTTCAGTTGGTGAGATTGATTCTTTTAGAAACATAGTACTGACACAAACACTCACAACACGCGCACACACACACTCACCCCACGAACGAACAAGCGCACACCTTATCCCTATAAGCGCCTTCTAGAGTCTGAGCGGACAGATCTTGAGATACCAAATATGTGTCCTCATTATGGGCACCTCGTTTTTAATTATGGCTTGAGAGCTTGTAATGAGTTAGCACATAACTTGGCGGCTTTTGGCTTGCGTCATGGGGAGATCGTGCTCTTCCAAAGATGTTTTGGTTCGGATGGCCGAGGATGTGCCGGTGTGATTATTGAATGGGGTGTTCCATTTCCAAAAAAAGAAGAGCATCCTGACTTTCTGTGGTGACTTGCTCTTCTATTTGATTCACATAATTGTAAAACCGCATAAATTGGGGAAATATATGATTACTAGTAAGATGCCCGCGCTTCGCTACGGAATCACAAAAGATGAGGACCAACACAAGAATGTACGGAGACATTGATCAAGCGATGACATATAGTTTATAGGAACTCATGAGGCACAATCATATAGTTTCCAGCCAATATAACCCTTCTTTTAAGCCAAGGATTTTTTTTTTCTCCATCTTCACCTTAAAACACTGTTTGTTGTTTTCCCTGCTAGGCTTTCTCATTGTTTGCTATGTAATTGAGGGGACAGAGAGCATGTGGCAATTGCAAACACGTCCACACATTTGGCAATTGTGATGACACATACCAGCTTTATCTCGGACTCCAAATCTCCTCTATCTTTGAATCATCGTCCCTTAACATGTGCTCCACCTCTAGCACACTCTCCATTCTCTGCTAGAAATGGTGAGCATTAAGCACATCCCTCTAACCTAACCTTAATATGAATAATGAAAGAATGACAAGGCCTCAATATCAGATTTGTCCACATGAATCTATGCAATGGAGTTACGGCGACTACTCGTTTCATATTTTGGTTCCAATCTGATGGGGCTCAACCTGTTAGCACATTTCCCCTTCCGTCACCTATCACATAAAAGGTATTTTGAGGCATAGCAATCTGCAATATTGCAAGTGTAACAAGCCAATACTAAATATTGCTTAAACAGTTTGCGAGTGTATTATGGTTCAAAAATGGTTGCATGTACATGAATAATGGCCGCAATGGCCGCATGTGTCACACCGTCGTAGGAGGCAAGGGCATCTGCATCACGAGACCCCTTCCTCTCACGACCCCCGCGTCGCCTTCCCCGGCGGTGGCGGGGGAACCCTAGCCGCGCCGCCGTGGCCCCCTCCCCACCTCGTCCCACCTCCTCGCCGACGCCTGAGGCAGCCGCCGGGCAAGCACGGGGCGCCAAGGATGGTGGAGGCGGGGCCTCGGTTGCCCTACTTCTGTGTGGGGAACCCCGGATCTGGAGCGGCGGCTCCATTGGCAAGGCACGGCCGGCTAGCAGCCATGCGGGCGGTGGATCTGGTGTCCCGGTCGCGTGGGCGGCGGGATCCGGTGGTCGTTGGCGGTCGGCGGCGGCCGTTGCGCGCGATCTGGCGCCTCCCCTCCTCCCCTGTTCGGCGTGCGTGCCAGCCTGGTCGGGCCGCGCTTCCTCTTGGTCGCCAGTTCTGTACATGAGGCGTTGCTGGTGGCAGAGATCTAGTTCGGGCGAAATCCCTGACCGACCATGACCGGCCGCGCCGACGGTGACACCTGAGGGCGCCGTTCCCCTCCTTGGAGGCATCGGTATGGACTGATCTCCTCACTTTACCTTTCCCTAGGTCTTCCGGGTGAAAGCCCTAACTTTCTTGGGCGGCGGCGCTCATGGCGTCGTTCCCTTCTTGAAGGCGCCGCTTTGGGAACCTTGGGGTTGGGTGACGCTTGTGGGTGGTGGGCGACGGCGGTGGTGCGGCCCTATCCTAGCATGGATTTACGTCTGTTGCTTGGAGATGGTCTCGCGTAGGTGGAGGTCGTCAGCTGGCGTCGTGGTGGCGTCAATGGCGGAGGACCTGCCAAGGCTCGCGTAGGTGGAGGTCGTCGTTTGGCGTCGTGGTGGCGTCGATGGCGGAGGACCTGCCAAGGTTGTCACCTCAATCTGCTCTGAAGATGGACCAGCGGAAGACGGCGGCGACGACACATGTGAGTGCGTCAGACCGGTTTGAGCCCCGGACCTGGCAGATGGCTCGGTCGGGGCCTCCGGCTTTAGATATTAGGCTTAGGTGAGAGGTCTGGGTATGTGGCCCAGCGTGCACCCCTTCATCATTTGGATAGGAGTAGCGGCAGATGTTGCCAAGATGACGGATTCAGGCATATTGTTGTTCTACTTTGTAAGGTCCTCGAGAATAATTAATAAAATGGCCGCATGCATCTCCGAGATGCAGAGGCCAGGGGTCATCCTCCTTTTTTTTTAAATGTACATGAATAATTGACACTGCAATATAGAAAGAAACATTTATGCCTCAACATAATCTTCAAAAGAGATATAGGTTCCAGTTTGGTTTGATGACACAATAGGAGAGTTGTTGATTTCATTGGTAGAAAGAATAAATAAATTACAAAACACAGGAAAAGCAGAAGACAAACATAGAATGACCTTGTCCACTAAGGGGGCGTTTGGTTCTCGGGCGAGGTTGGCTTGGCTGACGATATACCTGACCACGTGGTTGGGGATATCCTCGCTCTTGTGTTTGGATGTAGACTGGGAGGTGGTTACGGATAGCCAATTTTATGTTTGGTAAGAAGGATGAGAGATGGATATCATGTTGTGATGGCCTCTTTGCCACAAAATGGTAAGATTACCCCATATGTGTGTAATTTGAAAAAAAAATAGTCAACTAATTATACAAAATATATATCATGTGGAATAGGTCAACAACACCATCCAAAAAATGTAGTGTAATCCCATGATCCAAACACATCCATGCGTACAGTCAAGTGGGTATAATCTAATCTGTCAAAAAAAAAGTGTCTAAAATAACATCACATACATTAGCAGATTAGATGATTCATCAGATGGTGAGTCGAAGCCAATCTTACTGTCTGATGCAAATATGCTACTCCGAAGAATGTATAATCAGGCAGTTGGAGAATATGCTAGTACATGCGTACGAGCGTGCTACGTCCTACGTGCCTACATGCATGTTGGCCGGCCGTGGGACGGAGGACCCGGACGTTCTGGTAAACCTGGAGTCGCGGTAGACAACGTCTTCCAACACAGGCCAGCCTCGACGTGCTCATGAACTTGGGATCGCCGGAGGTGTGGAGGCAGTTGCCCCGGCGTCCACACTGTGTAGGACATCAGCAGCTGCGGCCGGCGAGCGTGAGGCCGGCGCAACTCGACGCGCACCACCGGAGACTGGACCTTTCTTGTCCGAAGCCGTACACCCGCTGCCGCCGTGCACACTTCGACCACGCTGCCGCCCTTGCTCAGACGGCCGCCGCCGATCCAAATCGTAGCTGCCGCCGCTGCCTTGTCCGTGTGGATAGGGTGTTCTATTCTTTCGGGAGGGGCGAGAGAAGAAAAGAAAACGTTTCTCCGCCTCGGAGGTCACCGAGTGTGGGTGGCTGGCACCATCCGCGAGAATTTCGCGGCTCCCCTTAGCCAGTTTTTGGAGGAATATTCCTAGGTATCTGGTTATCCCCAGTCTTCTTCACCACCAAACCAAACGATTGTTATCCCTCCGGAAACTGGCTATCCCTATTCACTGGTTGGTTATCCCTCTAAACAAACGCCACCTAAGCTAGATTACTATGGCAAAATGATTTGTCGTGTGTTGGTCTACTTCCAACATTGGCTTCCTCAGTGGCAAGGCATGGGAGCACCACAACCAATAATTACAAATTGTGAAATATGTGGCCGTGCCGGTGGCACTCACCATGAAGAGAAGAAGATTTTTCGGAATGACTTACATAACTTAGGCATCTCTCACGCCATGGAATCGTTTGTTAAGAATACATTACTAAGGAAAATCTTATACACAGAAGCAGAAGCTTACCAGTAACGTTGGTTAAAAAAAGTGCTACTGCTATCTACTAGTAGCGCGGTGTGTAAAAAAGCTACTACTATATAAGTAGCAGTAGCACGGCCCAGGTAAAAAGCGGTACTACTATAACTGCCACACCGTTACCGGCAGGCTGGTTTAGTAGTAGCGCTGGTATGCAATAAGCGCTACTGCTATTGGTCTTAGCAGTAGCGCTCTTCCACGCCCCGCGCTACTGCTATGGGTGCCTTATCCCCCCCATTTTTTCCTCCACCGTGCGCATGCTCACTCTCTCCCTCACACTCTCACTCGCCTCCGTCACCGTCACCCGTGCGTCGCCGTCCCCCGCGCCGGTCCTCCCCCGCTGGCCGCCCTCGCCCGCGCCGGCCACCCTCTCCCGCGCCGGCCTCCTCCCCCGCTGGCCGCCCTCCCGCGCCGGCCCTCCTCCCCAGCCCCCCCCCCGTGCCGACCCTCCTCCCCCGCCGGCCGCCCCCCGCGTCGGCCGTCCTCCACCGAGAGGTACTCCTCCTCCCTCCTTGCTCCTCCTCCTCCCTAGTTTATTTTGAACCCTAACTAGTTGAAAATGTAGGTTAAATCTTAGAATAATGTAGTAGGTTATGATCTTAGGTGTTTAATCTTAGAATAATGTAGTATGAACCCTAGTTATGATCGAACCATGTTCAAAATGTAGGTTTTTAATTAGGTGTAGTTAATAGAATTTAGGTGTTTTAGGTGTCTTTAACATAATTCTAGGCTGATTCGTTTTGAAGTGGACATGTCATATTTTGAACATGTCACATTTGTTGTTATTTTTTTTAGTTAAAGCAATTATTCCCGCATAGACGTCGACGATGCCTATCCCGCATCCTCATCGTCGACTCGGCGGAGGAGGCCTGCTTGGTCAGAGGGGCCACGTCCGGGACTGGGCTCCACCAGGCTAGTACTGGGAGGTGCTACATTCTGGGGGGCAGCTTGGTGAGGAGCTAGCCCGTCGTTGACCGGAACCTTCTTTGGTGGCAGTCGCGTGGGCCAGTGACGGTGCGGAGGCTTTCGTCCCCCATGGAGGTGGTACGTCACAGTGTCAGCGAGGAGGACGAGCATGTCCGTCGCTACATGGTTGCGTTGGAGGGCAGGTTCGACAATACCTGGCAGGTTCTTCAGGTATCTCACTGGAGCTATGATCCTGTGATGGTTCTTTCTCTTTGGGTGTCCACCGTCTGCATTGATACCCGTCGTTCGCTAGGGTTTTAGCTGTATTAGTGATGTTATATGTATGATACTATTTGAGATGTATTAGTGATAATATTCGACGATGTACAGACGCAAGAGATGATTTAGTTTTGCTTATTGAATGCATCCTAATTTGAATACTAATTTATTTTATGATTTAGTTTTGCTTATTGAATGCTTAAATTGGAGAACTACTCCTATTTTGAATGCTCAAATTGGAAAGCACTATGTAAGGCGTATGCATTTGATTAGTTGATAGCTTATAGGCTTTCACTAAGTCCTAAGATGAGGATAATAATGTTTCTGCTTATATTTTGTTTTTGCAGAAATCAAGGAGCCCCTCCATCATCCCCGCCGTCGTCCCTGTCACCGACCCCCTCCGACCTCGAGGTGAGACCAGCCAAATCTCCATGTCAATATGAGTCTTATAAGATATTTTGAAATGTTTTTGTTCATATTTTGAACCATTGAAATGCAATGACCATCAAATTTGAATGCTCATATGATGTAGATATAAACATGTATATCTTGTGTTGCTCAAATAGGATATGTGCTTGCCCAAGTGGCTCGCATGTTTGCAGGTAACACCTCCGAGTGGCCTATGTTTTGCCGGAGTGTTGATTAATTTCTGTTTTGGCAAATTTCAGGCGCTCGATATGTCCTTTTTAGCAAAGTTCATGCTGGATTTTTTTGTGAATTTTGGCATGGCTTGTGCTAGAATATGTAGGAAATATCGAGTGGCCTGGATTTTCTAGAAAGATAATTAAACGACATTTCGGGTTGACTTTAAGTCTGTCGAGGCTCCATACATGACAGTCAGCAAATGAGTGAGGAGGAAGTCTGCACCATATATGAGAGAATAAGAATCCCGACTGTTGTCGTGGGGGCGTTTTTCCTTTTTCTCCTTGTGCTAGACCTTTGTTATGCACTAGGGGAAGGAGGAATAACGACCATCACCGACAGTCGAAAAATCAGTGAGGGAGTGTGTCCATCATATATGAGAGGACGAAAAATCCCGACTGTTGTCGTGGGGGTCGTTTCTCCTTCTCCTCCTTGTGCTAGACCTTTGTTATGCACTTTGGGAAGGAGGAGTAACGACCATCACCGAACGGGGGGTCGCTTCTCCTTCGTTCCTGTGTGCTAGACATTTTGGTGTAATGCACTTCGGAACGAAAGGAGGAGCGACCATCACCAACGGTCGAATATATACACCACGTGAGCTGAGAGTTTTCAAGAAAAGACTCAACAGACCGATAGTCAACCCGTGTTGAATAATAATGATCTAATTTAGTTTTTGTAGTACAAATATTTAATTGTACAAGTTTAATCTTTTAATTATGAACATAGGAAATGTCATTGATGTCGTCGTCGGACGACGAAAGTCTCCCGGCGGAGTGCGACTGGTGCGGCGACGACGGGGGTCTGTGCGACAGGCCTCGCCTGGTAGAAGGTCGACGCTTCAGCATTAAGCTCCAGGAGACCTTCGATGTTGAAACGGCAGGCAACGACGACAAGTGTTTTTTTCGTAATTAATTAAGCACGACTTCTGCTTCGTCAACGTGTAATTTTCGTCTTTTACAATTCGACTAGCTTATCCCATGCCATGCAAGACGCTATGTCTTGTAGAGAATGGATTTTGAAGATCATGAAAGTATGGAAACAAAGATAATTCACATAAGGACCCATCATGGTATGGATTTTGATGTAAATTTATACAATTCTGAGAGCGTAACCCATTCTGGTTGCCCAAATTGGGAAGCACTTTGCAAGACGTATGCTTTTCATGAGGGTATGCTTGTCACCATGGATCTTGGTGATCCTAACATCGCCGAAGACAATATGGACATTTGGGTCCTTGTTAATACGCTTTCAATTCTACCGCTATGTGAGTTTCTCAAACACAGTTATTAAGTAATTTCTATTATTTATTTCAAAATTGTTGACAGCTTATTTCCATTGATAGCTTATTTTCATTCTTCAAAGAATGTGCGGAAGATGGTAGACAGAAGCTACTACACCGATGGCTCAGAATTAACTTGTCAGGAGAAAAATCATCTGATCTCATTTATTAATGATCTTGAGAATTACAATATCTATTATCAAACTCCTCCACATTATGGTCAATACGTGCCACTAGTGCACGTGTTGAACTACGGTAACATCCATGGAGATGGCATGGTAAGATTTTTTATATTACGACATCCGTGCATCTTTTGCATAAATTCTTCTAAAACTCAACTGCATTGCTAACTCAGAAGTTATTACTATGTTTTTGAACTGAAAATCCCGAAAGATTGTGTGCCTCATCTGATGTTTCCGAAAGGTTGCCTTGATGTTATGAACTTACGGCCAGGCCATCCTATGCATCATTGTTGTTCATACCGGATTTCTAAAACCGATGAAGACATGACAATCAAAGATTGAAAAAAATGTATGGTCAATCGTAGGGACCTACCACTAGTAGAAAAGGGGCTTTTGTCCCGGTTGGTAAGGGCCTTTAGTCCCGGTTTTCGAACCGGGACTAAAGGGTCGTTACTAATGCCTCCCCCCTTTAGTCCCGATTCTTACACGAACCGGGACTAAAGGCCGTCCACGTGGACGCAGCCTGGAGCTCCACCTTTAGTCCCGGTTGGTGTTACCAACCGGGACTAAAGGAAATTTTATGATATTTTTTTTTTGAAAAATTTTTTTGCGAATTTTTTAATTTTTTTTTTATTTTTAAATTTCTGAATTATTTTAACCTCTAATCTCTAATCACAACCCCTCATCACTGCTCAATTTATCCTCTAATCTCTAATCACCCCTCATCATTCCAAATCATCTAACTTCCTGGACGGTCACCCATCCTCTCACTACTCCAGCCTGAGCACGCTTAACTTCTGGGTTCTATTCTCCCTCGTTTCCAAGTCTGCACTTGTTGTTTTCCTGACAATAGTAAGATGTCAATTCTATTAACCCTCAGGAATTTAGCTTGAGCATGAAGTGACACATTTCACTGTTTGAGTTTGAAACTATTGTTTTAAAAAACAATAATTATTTAGTAACACTAATATTTCTGGAATAATTAGTTTGACCATTGTTTGACCACTTTTTGACCACAGTTTGACCAGATTTGACCAAAATTCAAAAAAACTGAAATAATTATTTAGTAACACTAATATTCTAGAATAATTAGTTTGACCATTGTTTGACCACAGTTTGACCACAATTTGAATTTTTTTGAATTTTTTTGCCTCTCCAGATCTTAAAAGCCCCGTATCTTTTTTTCTGTTAGGTTTTTGAGGATTTTTAAAATGTTTAACGGGGTTCCCTCGTTAAATTCGGATGTAACTTTTCGAGTAGATGATTTTTCATATAAAAAACTTTTTCATCCGAGTTCGTATGCAAAAGTTATGCCCATTTTAAGAAATTCCAGAGAGATTTTGCAAATAAAGTCGAAATTCATATTTGTTAATTTTCCCAACAACTAGACCACATATCACATGGGAAACTTATTTTATTTTATTTTTTTGACATTTCCATCATTTTCTTTTGTTTTTTCTAAAACTGAAAAGGCGGTCCCGGGGGGGGGGGGGGGTAGCGTTTGATGGGCCCTTTAGTACCGGTTCGTGCCATGAACCGGTACTAATGCCTCAAAGCCCATCAGTACCGGTTGGTGGCACCAACCGGGACTAAAGGCTAAAGGACTAACCTTTAGTCCCGGTTGGTGCCACCAACCGGTACTAATGGGCATCGCACCCTTTAGTCCCGGTTCGTGGCACCAACCGGGACTAAAGGGCCCAGGTGAACCGGGACTAATGCCTTAGCCGCACGAACCGGGACCAATGCTCACATTAGTCCCGGTTCGTGACTGAACCGGGACTAATGTGAATATTGCCCTGTGACGAAAGCCCTGTTTTGTACTAGTGTACTTGGAAGCAACATTGTGCGAAGCGCAAGAAGACAGGATAATCTCCATTCTCCATAATGGAGAGTCAGGACCTATCTTGTTTTAAGCTATTTTACCTAAGAGAGGGTAGTAGGTCCGATGAGAGAGGAGTAGGTTCTAGGTACAATGTGTTATTATGTGCTACAATGTGTTAGAGTTGATGATGATGAGGAGGAGTTGTGATTATTACTAGTGACCAACTTGCTATATGATGTCTCATTGATGAAAATGATGATCATGAGGAGGTGTTATATGACAATGATGTATTATGATGATAAGTTGTTAATGATATGATGATGATGATTTATTATATCATTGGATGAAAGAACCGCGGATTAGTTTCAAGTGGATGGATCCATCTACTTGAAACTAGGTCACGGTTCTTTCACCCAGTGATGTAATAACTCATTATGATGTAAAAAAATCTCTAAATTGCTACTGTATGAAACTTGTATAATGGTGTATGAATACGACATAAAATGAAAAAGAAATAGAATACGCAATAATAGTAGTAGCACAGGCGCAGAGGCGCGCTGCTAGTACTTACCAGTAGCGCATTACGAAAAACTCGCTACTATTAAGTACGTATAGCAGTAGCGTGTGTAGACCAACACTACTGCTAACCTTTAACTGTAGCGCCTTATCAGTAGCGCGTCACCCCGCCCTACTGCTAGGCCAAAAACCAGCGCTACTGCTAGGCTTTTCCCTAGTAGTGATATAGTATACCCTTGTGTTAGTTGTTTGATCAAAATATATGCAGCAACAATATTAACTCTTGAGCTCTCGCTTCATCTATCTTATCACCTAGAAGGACATCAGACAATCACTACTACATACATGCCGATCTGTAGTATGTTTACGCAAAGGAGAAATAATGACCCTATAGAGGGTCTGTAGTATATTTACGCAAAATTTAAAAATAATGAACACATGCAATACATTTTATACCAAGCAAAGAAACAAAATGTACAAGAAGAGATGAAGATGTACCTATCAAACGAAACTAACACACATTTTATAGAACCATACAATGACTTGCAACTTCCAATTTTGATGTCAACTTCACTAATAAAGTTGTATCATCTTCTAATAGTAGTATATGTCGAAATTGATCTATTGCAATCATTGGTAAATTTGCGGGTGCCAAGAACATTTTTACAACCAAATGATGGCTTGTACGATATCAAAGTCAATTCCTGCAGCGGTAACTATGCATTGCCTCACTGGTGTTATCTTGTCCAATTCTTTTCTCTTGATCTAAATCATATTTTGTCTTCCCCTCAAACCTAAAAAATTGGGAAAATCAGTAAACATAAATATTTGCAAATGATGTACGTCAAAATGGTAATCAAATAATTACAGGAGAACTGAGTAAAATTTGACAAAATGTTAAACTGCAAGTGGCCACAAGCACACAAATTCCTTAAACTAAAAGACAAGTACTCACAACCACAATGAGCTAAACATGCTAAATTGCAAATTTTGTTCAACTGATTGTTGCCTTGCAACACCCAAATAGTATTCAACATAAGCACAATGGCTTTATTTTCTGCCAAGAGGCCATATAATGCACAAAATCTGATTTGGCCGTGTCATCTACGGCTCTACATCGGACGCTCGGTCTCATCTATGACCATGGTAGGCAGTGGCGGAGGAAGAATAAAAATCAAGGTGGGGCAAACTCAAACATTAAAAACACGATGAAAAATCAAAGTAGTCCATAACTCTTGTACAGAGAAATAATGTATACGGTCTACAGTTTATGCCTTCGCTCCCCTGAAATTCAGAAAAGTGAAATTGAGAAATCGACACAAACATAGAAAATCAGAAGAAAACAAATTATACCTTTGGTACCCTTTTCCCTGTCATGTACATCTTCTATGGTTGGATAGTTAGAGGGACTGTGGAATCCCAGCCCACCAGGGTTCAAATCCTGGTGCTCGCATTTATTTCTAAATTTATTTTACGATTTTCGGCGATGCGCATTCAGTGGGAGGAGACGTTTCCGTCGACAACGAGGCGCCTACGGTGACTTCGTAAATCTCAAGATGATATGCCGGCTCAGTCTTTTGGAGGTGCTCATAGGGGTAGGATGTGCGTGTGTGCGTTCATAGGATGAGTGTATGCGCGTGTATATAAGCGCTTGTGTCTGTACTGATGTTAAAAAAAAGCTAGCCAAACTGCTATGAACGTCGCGCCGCTAGTGCCGCCCTGTGCTGCTGCACTCTGCCAGCGGAGTAGGTTTGAGTACGTGTCGGGACAACATGCTGCGACCTTGAGGCCGGAGGATCAGTACAGTGCCATGTGCCGCCGCCGATCCTCCCGTGGCGCCGTCCGTGGTAGGTTCGCTGAATTGCTATCGCTAATCACTGCCTAGCCAGCGTTTCAAGTAGTTTTTTTACACGAGTCGTTCCAATTAGTTGCTTGAGTGTGGGACTTGAGAAATTCTCTGCTTATCAATATCTAGTCATCCTTGATCATGATCTCTATTTACCTTGCACCAAAAAAATCTAACGTAGGTCACAAATTAAAAATAGTCTGGATACTGAATAGAAAATCATGTTCCAACCTGATGGGATGGAGTACAGTTTAAGTCTAAATCTGCAGCTCACAAAGAACTGTGCGGATCCACAGCCAATTCATTTCTAAGCATTTAACAAATCACATGTTTAGGAGAGACCAAGTTTTCAATCACGCATAGATCTAATATGCATCTCTACTCCCAAACAATTATCATTTTTTTGGATCTGATAGGAGAAAAGCATAGGTTACGGAGGGGTGAGCATGGTTGGGAGCGGACACAAAGGGTCGGGGCAGTTGGCGCCAGCGCCGCCATGAACGAGCGGCTCGCCACCAGCAAAAATTCTCGACGGCCTACTCATGGTATTCCTGCCGCTGGTAGGCTCCAAGAAAAAGAGCATCGAGTTGGAGGTTGAGAAGTAAAGCCTGCACAAAAGAGAATCAATCAACCCAACAACCACAAAAGGAAAACGAACATACATGGACATGGCAGCAACCGCCGCTCTGCTCCCTGTCTCCGATGAGTTGCACGGCCAGATCTAGAAGGAGAGATCCTCGGCAAGCTCGAAGCCATATCTGATTTATTGAGGCCCTAACTAAAACTACAGCTATACAAGGGGAGTGACCCTCACCCAACTCAACTCGGATGGCCGCCGGGAAAGAGAGGGGAGTGACCGGCGGTGAGGAATTTGGGAGTTCTCGAAGACTCTCAGTGCGTTTGGTTATCCGGCAAGCGTTGGCTTAGCCTGGCTCGGCAAGGAAGCAAGGGATTTGGTTCTCGAGCGAGCCTGCCTCGTATCCTGCGGTTTCCAGCTTTTTCTTGGTTTGACTGAGCTAGTCAAATCGGCTCGCCTCCGTCGGCAAGGATTGCCTTGCCTAGCGAGGTAAGCTGGCGAGCGATCCAAACGCTCCCTCTATTTCTTTCGTGAGAGAGAGGAGGAAGGAGAACTTCCAGCTCTTTCTCGTGTGCGGGGTGGTTTATGCAAAAGTGCAACTTAAATTGCTCGAGGGAAACTGGTCTCACGCTCAACCTTACATCTTAGATCGGACAGTACAGATGACACGGAGGCAGGTACACCATCATCACCAACTCGTATTGAACATATAAACCCTGAAGAAGTCGTAGTCACGACGAGGCCAGCCACGTTGCCTTTAAATGCTATCAACAGTACTCGTGCCACCGCTAAATTCCGTGCCCCGCCAGAGGCATTTTAGTCATTTTACGCGCAGGCATATAAAACGCAGCCTCCCCCGTGAAGAAACCCTAGCCGCTGCCTCCGCCCGCACTCGCGTCCCCACCCACCCACTCTGCTCTCTTCCTCGATGCAGGGTGGTCCAGATGCGGCCGCCCTGTGGTCGGCCTCGATCCGGCCTCAGCAGGAAGACCTCGAGCCGAGGAGCGCGGCCTCGATCGGGACTCGGCAGCTGGGGCGGCTTCGGAGGAGGGGAAAGGAGGGGAGCAGCAGCCAGGTGAGGAGGGAGAAAGAGAGAGCAAAGAGGAGTGGCGGATGACGAGAGGAGGGAGAAAGAGAGAGGAAATATGAGAGGGGGGCTAGGAGAGGGAGGCTCGGAGCGGACGGGACAGGGTCGCCGGCCGGCGTCGGCCTGCGCCGGCGAGGTCGCTCACCCAGCTGCCAAGGGGACTGCAGGAACTGGCCGAGGTGGTCCTCGCCAAACAAGCGGGCGGCAGCAAGGTATAGAAGCAGGCACCCGTGCGATTTGTTCTCTGTTGATTTCTCCTTTTGTCTGGTCTAATTTCATGGTCAAAACACTGGCAGATTTCTTCATTGGTTGATTTGATTTGGGGCTGATTTTCCCCTGGATTCCTTCCTCTTATAGTTCCTTTCCAAATTGTTGTTCATGGCTTGCTTCCCAACCACAGGTGCTCCCCACGGTGAGGAACGGACGCGCTCAACGCCTTCCTTCCCAACCAGGTGCTCCTCTATCTCTCTCTATGTGTTGTGTGATGAATGTGTGGTAGTGGGAGTGGGATAGGGAGAGGTAAAGAGAGCAGATTCCAAATGCAATGGAAGGAACTTTCAATCCAAGTTTAATTTTCATTGGGCATTCAAATTCTTAATTTGATCTTCTCAAATTTTTGGCTAGGTGTATAAACATACATGCACATGTATATCTAATTGGATTGTTAGCTGAACATTTTTTCTAATGTACATCTCTAAAATTACTAATATGTGGGTTTCCTAAACATGATATTTGCAGATATGAGAAAGAAGAAATAGGCCCAAGAAAATTAGTTGTTCATATATTCATGTGTCATGCGGAGAAGAACCCAAATGGAGAACTTGGTATCCCGAGTAATGTGCGGGTACATAATTAAAATCATAGCAAATAGAATCATCTGAATATTGTTTGGAGGATACAATTCCTCAAATTGGCTCATTTAATTTAGACTGTATGCCCAGTTATTGTTGTCTTGGTTACTCCATTTGTTCAAACTACAAAATACATATTCTTTTCAGTCATGTATATTCGTACTGGCTTAACTAATTAATGAATTCATCAAATGCCCTTGCTTATGATAGTATCTCTTTGGCATTTTCCTCTGCATGCTTCTTTTCTAGGCTATCTGTCTTTCCATACCCTGCTCTCCTTACTTATTTTATTATTAGTCGAATATAATATCAGATCACCTACCATCATTGTTCTTTATTACAATCTCATAGGAAAGAAGTCTGATTAGTTGGGTATTCTTAGCTAGCATTCAAAATGGGATGTTGCACTGCCATTAAATGAGCATAAATATAATGAGAAGGTGCACACAAAGTGGAGGCTTAGATTAATGCTTTAGAGTTTAGCCTGAATATAGCCAATCAGTATTCTTACTAGGCTGCTGTTTAAGTACCTATGCAACAATATCAGAGGGATGCAGCACCTAAAATATGTAGGGTTTGTAAGCTTGGAGCAAGAGTGCAATGGAAAATGTTTACTGTGTTCCATTGAAACAGGTAAGAAAGTAATTTAGTTTGGGTGGATTGATTAGTTATAAAAAGTAGATGGTCCTTTGCTTGGATCTTTAGGTTTAGTCATTGCTTTTCTACTTCAAACCGACGGATTTATCTTCAGCTAAAAAAAGGACAGCGGGCTTGGTTAGCTTCAAGAAGAAAAATATTTCAAAACCGTGTAGCTATAGAGAAATATTCCATGTCTATTTCCCTGATTTCCAGTCCACTTTATGAAAGCCTGCTGTAACTGTTTGCGTAAGTGGTTGTATGATATGTTTAATATGTTGTGTCGGGCTAGACGGATATGTTTGCTTGTCTTTGGAAATATTCACCTGTTGTGTTCTGCATTGACCTGCATTTATATTGGCAGCTCTGTTCTTATTTGTCTCTGTTCTGATAGTTTTAGGTGAGAACAGAGTATTTATAGTTGTGACATGCACTACAGGCTTTTCATAATTATTAATTCTTTAAATGTGACCGTGCCGCCGTGCCGACAGATATGTGTGCCTCAGTTTAGTTGATGTGCCTACCGTGTTTCAGGCCTGTTGTTTTTTCTTGGATAATCATAAATTGACAGGTGCTTGCTTCTATTAGTTAAAAACTTAAAATATCTTACATTAGGATGTACTGTGTTGTGCTTTCATGCAATTGTCTTGATTTAGACAGCAACTGAACCAAGTCACTGATTAGTAGAATTAGTCATGAGATGAGGCACAGAAGAGTTGAGAGGGGCAGCCGTCGTATTTACGATGCATGAAAGGTGCTCATGATTCCATTCAAGTAATGGATATATAGTAGTTGCTAATTATATTTATACTGCTTGCAAGCATAATTAGTCTATTGTCTATGTAGTTTGCTGATTATACACTCTTTTCGTTCGTGTTTCACCCTCCTAAGGCATTTGTTTTGTCTGCCGCAGGTTGCTTTTGTCCTCTCACCTGCTCTTTGGTCTTCGTCTATTGCTCTGCTGGCTCGTCATCTCCTCGGTTGGAGGTTGTTCTTGGTCCTGCCATTTGTTCTTGTTAGAGCTCACTGAAAATATTTGTTCTCACCTATGCTAATGCCTTTCGGTTAAACTAGGAATTATTTCATTGTTGGAAGCTTTCATCTGCATATATGCGTAAGGGGCTATGTATTTATTTTGTTTCATTCATTTTTTGGTCTATTTATTTTGCACAGAAAACCATTTGTGGTATGCTTTGATGGGTCTTATTTAATACAATACAGACAAAATTGGAAGTAGTAGCAAACTAGCCATGAAAATTTTGAGAGAACTATGCTAACCACAAGCAATGATGTACTCCTGGATTTTGCCATGATATTGTAGCCCACTTCCAAGACTCTATGTACTAATGTTAGCTACTTGCTTCTTTAGCTGCTCTAATTAGGAACCAATTATCTGTGTGGTTTATCGTCTTAAAATTGTTACTATTCACTTAGTGGGGAAGTGTAAGAAGTAGCTGATTTTAGAGAACACTACACACCAGAGCAGGAAGCCGAAGTCAGGAAGGAGAATGCATGTACCCTTGAGGACTGAAGAATGATGTTTAATCTTGCTTTTGTCTACGTTGCTATTCTTGGTTCAGATCCTTACCTTCGGTTCAGTTCCATGTAGTCTTATGGATAGATGGACAAGTTGGTGAAAACTGAAAACTACAGGATGGATTAATTAATCGGTTAATTAATCGCTGTTGCCCCTAATTTTGTTTCAGCTTCATCAACACCTTACATTTGCTTGGTAGAAATTTAAACTGAACACCAACTTGATTTATGTTATACTCGGCTAATGGATTTCTTCAAATATACAAATTCCTCGAGCAAAGTTTACAATGCTTTTGTGCCACATATGATATGCTTCACAATTTTTTTGTATTTCCTTGTGGATCGTCCATTTGAACAATATATATCAATGTAAATAACCTTACATTTCCTTCTCTTTCAATCGATTTAAAGTACTCATATATAATGATTACTAATGACCAGCTGCAGCCACCGCCTAATCGAACATTGTTGTACTCATGGCTTTTGGCATATGTGTATTCCATTTAGTTACCTTTGCCTAATGTGTCCTGATGAGAGGCATTCTTGTTGCCCTGTACACAGCTTTGCGTTGTATGATTGTTACTATTTCTCCCTGCGTTCTCTCCTTTCCATTGTTTGACTATTACATGATTAATAGATGAACACTCCTATATCCGCGATGAAAGGCAAGGGACAAGCTCCTGTGACTAAATACCTAGGTATTTCAATCATCCTTGTGCACTGCTATACCTTTCTCGCTTTGTCACTTTGGTAACACCTAATATAATTTTAAATGCAGCAAATCACCGTGCCCTAGGAACTCTCGTCACAAGCTCTTCACTTCGCCTTCCAAAACCAAGTGGCGTGTATCAATAAACTTGAATTTTCCTGGGTTTGAACTAATAAATCTAGACTATGGAGGTAATGTGCTTTGCTTATAGATCGTATATGCTGCTCTTGCTTAATTATACTTTCTATGTGATCGTACAATTGCATTCATTTTTAATGTTCACTGGTGATGGAAAATGGCCAGTTGATATCAAGCTAAGAGGAAGAAAAATAAGAGGCAACTGAACATGCTACCCTTGACAGAAATAATTTTAAGGCCTAAGTAGGAAACTGGATTAGGTTGACTAGCTTAGTTCATGTCAAGTGTTATTGCTGATTATTACGTATCACAGGAACCAAATACAAATTTCTTCTCATGGAAATTTATATCTAGGTCTTGTGTGGTGTGCGCCATACTTTCCGGTGAAATTTACATGCATGATCTTTTTTCCTCTTACAGGCGGGGGCGCCCAGCGGAGAGCACAAATCAGCTTTTTGCTTGATCCCCTGCTCCATCATGGTGGAGTCTCTGAGCAGCTGCCTGATTGTGATGATGTGCTACTGGCGGAGTTGCCGCATGAGATTGAAAAGTACAGGTAACAAGGAGATTAGAATGGATGCATATGAGCAAAGGTTGGTTTGTTTGGTAGAGGGCTGCATAGGTGGTAGCGACTTGGTCGATCAGAGGAACCAATTAGTACTGCAGAATAGACAGAGGATGGATTTCTAAGGAAGTAAGGGAATCATCCATGTTGAATAACATCATATGGTCCTGTTTGGGTGTCGTTAAGGAGAACGACAACTGAACTGCAGATTAAATAAGGATGCAATAATCAATAGCTATGCTCCATGTAGGTATATTCAGTTGTAGATTGTGTCGATCGAGTTGTTCCCTGCCAAGGGCTGCGAAAAAGGAGATACTGCAATTGTGTCTTGTAGGTGTTTGAGATTGTGTCATGCTGGGAACATCATGTGTTCGGCAGAGCAGAAGCCTGAACAAAACATGTTAGTTCATTGATGGCCATTGACATAAGCCATCGGAACAAACAGCTGTTGCACTATAGCGGCAAGTAGTTGAGGTCATGATGTTTTGCTCTAGAGATTGTCAGTAGAGGCCGTGCTGATTCATCTTTTTGGGTGGATTTCAATTTGAGGCCGTGCTGATTCATCTTTTTGGGTGGATTTCAATTTGAGGCTAGGGAAAACGGGATCTTATATACAGATAATGAGATAAATGTGTAGTTGTCACGTCAATTTAATTTGGTCAAATATATATATAAGTAGGTCTCTACCTTAATTATATTTCTCAGTCTGTGTTTGGACTTGCACTGCAGGTGGTTGCGAATCTCAGGATTTGCGTGTCTGACTATGACATCCTTGCCGTCGAAGGCGGAATCATCTTTCCAGGATAGGGCTGCTCGACGTATAAAGTAATCTGTGCCATCATCTTTGCCATCCATTTATCTTTGTTAAGGAATGTGAGATGTTACTACTTACTAATTCTGTATGTTGTTTAGTATTTGCAGAAGCATTCTCAACTTTTCTTATCTGTACTTTGTTTGGGCAGTATTTACCCTGTCCTGAGAATAGCAGAGATAGACATGCCTATGTCTACAGGAAAATCAGCTTAACATTCATATCTCAACTCCCTACACACTCTGACCAGACATAAAATTAAGCTTAGGTCAGCAAACCAAAAAAGGCATACATGGTTACCGTGTAGAGCATGTGAGTAAATGCACATTGTTCAGTTCATATTCGATTCCACTAGTTGTATGGTGCATGTTTTTTGTTGTTCGTTTCTTTGTATGCTAGCAGAGTTCGAGTTCAGTAGTTCTTCATATTACGTATTTGTTATTCACCCTGGTACTGAATTTCTTAAAATACATTGGTTCCAGTCTTGACTATGAGCTGTTTTGCCATGCTTACATCAGAGCTCAAAAGTAGATGTCATCAGCAAGTAGGCGATGTTGGGGATCGTTGCAGAAATTAAAATTTTTCTACGCATCACCAAGATCAATCTATGGAGTTTACTAGCAACGAGAGGGGAGGAGTGCATCTACATACCCTTGTAGATCACGAGCGGAAGCGTTCAAGAGAACGGGGTTGATGGACTCGTACTCGTCGTGATCCAAATCATCGATGATCCTAGTGTCGAACGGACGACACCTCCGCGTTCAACACACGTACGGAGCGGAGACGTCTCCTCCTTCTTGATCCAGCAAGGGGAAAGGAGAAGTTGATGGAGATCCAGCAGCACGACGGCGTGGTGGTGGAAGCAGCGGGATTCCAGCAGGGCTTCGCCAAGCACTACTGGAGGAGGAAGAGGTGTCACGGGAGGGAGAGGGAGGCGCCAGGGCTTAGGGTGCGGCTGCCCTCCCTCCCCTCCACTATATATAGGGGCTAGGGGGGCGCATGCCCCCCTTGGAGATCCCATCTAGAGGGGGGCGGCGGCCCCCGGGGCAGCGACCCCCTTAGGGTTTCCAACCCTAGGCGCCTTGGGCCCTTGGGTGGGGTGCACCAGCCCACCAGGGGCTGGTTCCCACGCCACTTCAGCCCATGGGGCCCTTCGGGATAGGTGGCGCCATCCGGTGGATCCCTGGGACCCTTCCGGTGGTCCCGGTACAATACCGGTGACCCCTGAAACTCTCCTGGTGGCCGAAACTGGACTTCCTATATATAAATCTTTACCTCCGGACCATTCCGGAACTCCTCGTGACGTCCGGGATCTCATCCGGGACTCCGAACAACTTTCGGTTAACCGCATACTAATATCTCTACAACTCTAGCGTGTGTAGACCCTACGGGTTTGGGAACCATGCAGACATGACCGAGACACCTCTCTAGCCAATAACCAACAGCAGGATCTGGATACCCATGTTGGCTCCCACACGTTCCACGATGATCTCATCGGATGAACCACGATGTCGAGGATTCAAGCAATCCCGTACACAATTCCCTTTGTCAATCGGTACGTTACTTGCCCGAGATTCGATCGTCGGTATCCCAATACCTCGTTCAATCTCGTTACCGGCAAGTCACTTTACTCGTTCCGTAATGCATGATCCCGTGACTAACTACTTAGTCACATTGAGCTCATTATGATGATGCATTACCGAGTGGGCCCAAAGATACCTCTCCATCATACGGAGTGAAAAATCCCAGTCTCGATCCGTGCCAACCCAACAGACACTTTCAGAGATACCTGTAGTGCACCTTTATAGTCACCCAGTTACGTTGTGACGTTTGGTACACCTAAAGCATTCCTACGGTATCCGGGAGTTGCACGATCTCATGGTCTAAGAAATGATACTTGACATTAGAAAAGCTTTAGCAAACGAACTACACGATCTTGTGCTATGCTTAGGATTGGGTCTTGTCCATCACATCATTCTCCTAATGATGTGATCTCGTTATCAATGACATCCAATGTCCATGGTCAGGAAACCGTAACCATCTATTGATCAATGAGCTAGTCAACTAGAGGCTCACTAGGGACATGTTATGGTCTATGTGTTCACACATGTATTACGATTTCCGGATAACACAATTATAGCATGAACAATAGACAATTATCTGTTGGAAATATGCCCTAGAGGCAATAATAAAATGGTTATTATTGTATTTCTTTGTTCATGATAATTGTCTATTGTTCATGCTATAATTGTATTAACTGGAAACCGTAATACATGTGTGAATACATAGACCACAACATGTCCCTAGTAAGCCTTTAGTTGACTAGCTCGTTGATCAATAGATGGTTATGGTTTCCTGACCATGGACATTGAATGTCATTGATAACGGGATCACATCATTAGGAGAATGATGTGATGGACAAGACCCAAACCTAAGCATGGCACAAGATCGTGTAGTTCGTTTGCTAAGAGCTTTTCTAATGTCAAGTATCATTTCCTTAGACCATGAGATTGTGCAACTCCCAGATACCGTAGGAATGCTTTGGGTGTACCAAACATCACAACGTAACTGGGTGACTATAAGGTGCACTACAGGTATCTCCGAAAGTGTCTGTTGGGTTGGCACGAATCGAGACTTGGATTTGTCACTCCGTATGAGGGAGAGGTATCTCTGGGCCCACTCGGTAATGCATCATCATAATGAGCTCAATGTGACTAATGAGTTAGCCACGGGATCATGCGTTACGGAACGAGTAAAGTGACTTGCCGGTAACGAGGTTGAACGAGGTATTGGGATATCGGCGATCGAATCTCGGGGAAGTAACATACCGATAGACAAAGGGAATTGTATACGGGATTGATTGAATCCCCGACGTCGTGGTTCATTCGATGAGATCATCGTGGAACATGTGGGAGCCAACATGGGTATCCAGATCCCGCTGTTGGTTATTGGCCGGAGAACATCTCGGTCATGTCTGCATGGTTCGCGAACCCGTAGGGTCTACACACTTAAGGTTCGATGACGCTAGGGTTATAGGGAATAGATATACGTGGTTACCAAATGTTGTTCGGAGTCCCGGATGAGATCCCGGACGTCACGAGAAGTTCCGGAATGGTCCGGAGGTAAAGAATAATATATAGGAAGTGAGGTTTTGGCCACCGGAAGAGTTTTGGGCGTCACCGGTAATGTACCGGGACCACCGGAGGGTTCTGGGGGTCCACCGGGAGGGGCCACCAACCCCGGAGGCCTGCGTGGGCCAAGTGTGGGAAGGGACCAGCCCCTAGGTGGCCTGGTGCGCCTCCCACAAGAGGCCCAAGGCGCATGGAAAGGGGGAAGGGGGAAAACCCTAGGCTCAGATGGGCCTAAGGCCCACCTAGGGTGCGCCCCCCCTCTCTCCCCCTCTGGCCGCCCCCTCAGATGCATCTAGGGCTGGCCGCCACCCCTAGGGGGAAACCCTAGATGGGGGCGCAGCCCCTCCCCTTCCCCTGTATATAGTGGGGGTATTGGGGCTGCCATAGACACGAGTCTCCCTCTATCTTGGCGTAGCCCTACCCCTCTCCCTCCTCGTCTCTCGCAGTGCTTGGCGAAGCCCTGCTGGAGTGCCACGCTCCTCCATCACCACCATGCCGTTGTGCTGCTGCTGGACGGAGTCTTCCCCAACCTCTCCCTCTCTCCTTGCTGGATCAAGGCATGGGAGACGTCATCGGGCTGCATGTGTGTTGAACGCGGAGGCACCGTTGTTCGGTGCTTAGATCGGATTCGGCCACGATCTGAATCGCTTCGTGTACGACTCCACCAACCGCGTTCTTGCAACGCTTCCGCATCGCGATCTTCAAGGGTATGAAGATGTACTCCCCTCTCTCTCATTGCTAGTTACTCCATAGATTAATCTTGGTGATGCGTAGAAAATTTTAAATTTCTGCTACGTTCCCCAACAGTGGTATCAGAGCTAGGTCTATGCGTAGATTCTGTGCACGAGTAGAACACAAAGTAGTTGTGGGCGATGATTTGTTTAATTTTCTTGCCGTTACTAGTCTTATCTTGATTCGGCGGCATTGTGGGATGAAGCGGCCCGGACTGACCTTACACGTACACTTACGTGAGACAGGTTCCACCGACTGACATGCACATGATGCATAAGGTGGCTAGCGGGTGTCTGCCTTTCCCACTTTAGTCGGATCGGATTCGATGAAGAGGGTCCTTATGAAGGGTAAATAGCAATTGGCATATCACCGTTGTGGCTTTTGCGTAGGTAAGAAACGTTCTTGCTAGAAACCCATAGCAGTCACGTAAAACATGCAACAACAATTAGAGGACGTCTAACTTGTTTTTGCAGGGTATACTATGTGACGTGATATGGCCAAAAGGATGTGATGAATTATATATATGTGATGTATGAGATTGATCATGTTCTTGTAATAGGAATCACGACTTGCATGTCGATGAGTATGACAACCGGCAGGAGCCAGAGGAGTTGTCTTAATTTATTGTATGACCTGCGTGTCAATGAAAAACGCCATGTAATTACTTTACTTTATTGCTAACCGTTAGCCATAGTAGTAGAAATAATAGTTGGCGAGACAACTTCATGAAGACACGATGATGGAGATCATGGTGTCATGCCGGTGACGAAGGTGATCATGCCGCGCCTCAAAGATGGAGATCAAAGGCGCAAGATGATATTGGCCATATCATGTCACTTTATGATTTGCATGTGATGTTTGTCATGTTTACATCTTATTTGCTTAGAACGACGGTAGCATAAATAAGATGATCCCTCACTAAAATTTCAAGAGATGTGTTCCCTCTAACTGTGCACCGTTGCGAAGGTTCGTTGTTTCGAAGCACCACGTGATGATCGGGTGTGATAGATTCTAACGTTCGCATATAACGGGTGTAAGCCAGATTTACACATGCGAAACACTTAGGTTGACTTGACGAGCCTAGCATGTACAGACATGGCCTCGGAACACAAGAGACCGAAAGGTCGAATATGAGTCGTATAGTAGATACTATCAACATGAAGATGTTCACCGATGATGACTAGTCCGTCTCACGTGATGATCGGACACAGCCTAGTTGACTCGGATCATGTATCATTTAGATGACTAGAGGGATGTCTATCTAAGTGGGAGTTCATTAAATAATCAGATGAACTTAATTATCATGAACATAGTCAAAATGTCTGTGCAAATTATGTCATAGCTTACACTTTAGTTCTACTATTTAAGATATGTTCCTAGAGAAAATTTAGTTGAAAGTTGACAGTAGCAATTATGCGGACTGGGTCCGTATACTGAGGATTGTCCTCATTGCTGCACAGAAGGCTTATGTCCTTAATGCACCGCTCGGTGTGCTGAACCTCGAGCGTCGTCTGTAGATGTTGCGAAACATCTGACATACACGTTTTGATGACTACGTGATAGTTCAGTGCGTAATGCTAACGGTTTAAAATTGTGGCACCAAAGACGTTTTGAAACGTCATAGAACATATGAGATGTTCCAAAGACTGAAATTGGGATTTCAGACTAGTGCCCACGTCAAGAGGTATGAGACCACTGACAAGTTTCTTAAGCCTGCAAACTAAGGGAGAAAAGCTCAATCGTTGAGCATGTGCTCAGATTGTCTGAGTACTACAATCGCTTGAATCGAGTGGGAGTTAATCTTCCAGATGAGATAGTGATGGTTCTCCATAGTCACTGCCACCAAGCTATTAGAGCTTCGTGATGAACTATAACATATCAGGGATAGACATGATGATCCTTGAGCAACTCACGATGTTTGACACCGCGAAAGTAGAAATCAAGTAGGAGCATCAATTGTTGATGGTTGGTAAAACCACTAGTTTCAAGAAGGGCAAGGGCAAGAAGGGATACTTCATGAAACGGTAAATCAGTTGCTGCTCTAGTGAAGAAACCCAAGGTAGAACCCAAACCCGAGACTAAGTGCTTCTGTAATGAGGGGAACGGTCACTGAAGCAGAACTACCCTAGATACTTGGTAGATGAGAAGGCTGGTAAGTTCGACAGAAGTATATTGGATATACATTATATTAATGTGTACTTTACTAGTACTCCTAGTAGCACCAGGGTATTAGATACCGGTTCGGTTGCTAAGTGTTGGTAACTCGAAATAAAAGCTGCGAAATAAACGGAGACTAGCTAAAGATGAGATGACGATATGTGTTGGAAGTGTTTCCAAGGTTGATGTGATCAAGCATCGCATGCTCCCTCTACCATCGAGATTGGTGTTAAACCTAAATAATTGTTATTTGGTGTTTGCGTTGAGCATAGACATGATTGGATTATGTTTATCGCAATACGGTTATTCATTTAAGGAGAATAATGGTTACTCTTTTATTTGAATAATACCTTCAATGGTCTTGCGCCTAAAATGAATGGTTTACTGAATCTCGATCGTAGTGATACACATGTTCATGCCAAAAGATATAAGATAGTAATGATAGTACCACATACTTGTGGCACTGCTATTTGAGTCATATTGGGATAAAACGCATGAAGAAGCTCCATGTTGATGGATCTTTGGACTCACTCGTTTTTTAAAAGATTGAGACATGCGAACCATGTCTATTGGTATACATGCATGAAGAAACTTCATACAGATGGATCATTTGGACTCACTTGATTTTGAATCACTTGAGACATGCAAATCATACCACATGGGCAAGATGACTGAAATGCCTCGTTTTCAGTGAGATGGAACAAGAGAGCAACTTGTTGGAAGTAATACATTTTGATGTGTGCAGTCCAATGAGTGCCGAGGCACGCAGTGGATATCGTTATGTTCTTACTTCATAGATGATTTGAGTAGATTTACTTGATGAAACAGAAGTCTGAAATATTGAAAGGTTCAAGTAATTTCAGAGTGAAGTTGAAGATCATCGTGACAAGAGGATAAAATATCTATGATATGATCATAGAGATAAATATCTGAGTTACGAGTTTGGTACACAATTAAGACACTGTGGAAATTGTTTCACCACTAATACCGCCTAGAACACCATAGTGTAATGGTGAGTCCGAACATCATAACTGCACCCTATTGGATATAGTGCATACCATGATGTCTCTTATCGAATTACCACTATCGTTTATGGGTTAGGCATTAGAGACAACCGCATTCACTTTAAATAGGGCACCACGCAATTCCGTTGAGACGACACCGTATGGACTATGGTTTAGAGAAACCTAAGCTGTCGTTTCTTAAAAGTTTGGGGCTGCGACGGTTATGTGAAAAGGTTTCAGGCTGATAAGCTCGAACCCAAAGCGGATAAATGCATCTTCATAGAATACCCAAAACAGTTGGGTATACCTCCTATTTCAGATCTGGAAGCAAAGGTGATTGTTTCTAGAAACGGGTCCTTTCTCGAGGAAAAGTTTCTCTCGAAAGAATTGAGTCGGAGGATGGTGGAGACTTGATGAGGTTATTGAACCGTCATTTCAACTAGTGTGTAGCAGGGCACAAGAAGTTGTTCCTGTGGCACCTACACCAATTGAAGTGGAAGCTTATGATAGTGATCATGAAACTTCAGATAAAGGCACTACCAAACCTCGTAGGACGACAAGGATGTGTACTACTTCAGAGTGGTACGTAATCCTCTCTTGGAAGTCATGTTGCTAGACAACAATGAACCTACGAGCTATGGAGAAGCGATGGTGGGCCCAGATTCCGACGAATGGCTCGAGGCCATAAAATTCGAGAGAGGATCCATGTGTAAAACAAAGTATAGACTTTGGAAGAACTACTTGATGGTCGTAAGGCTGTTAGGTACAGATGGATTTTAAAAGGAAGACGGACAATGATGGTAAGTGTCACCATTAAGAAAGCTCGACTTGTCGTTAAGATGTTTTCCGACAAGTTCAAGGAGTTGACTACGATGAGATTTTCTCACTCGTAGCGATGCTAAGTGTCTGTTGGAATTATATTAGCAGTTACTGCATTATTTATGAAATCTTGCAGATAGGATGTCAAAAACCATTGTTTCCTCGACGATTTTCTTGAGGAAAGGTTGTATGTGATACAACCAGAAGGTTTTGTCAATCCTGAAAGATGCTAACAAGTATGCAAAGCTCCAGCAATCCTTCTAAGGGCTGGAGTAAGCATCTCGGAGTTGGAATGTACGCTTTGATGAGATGATCAAAGATTTTGGGTTTTTACAAAGTTTATGAGAAACTTGTATTTCCAAAGAAGTGATTGGGAGCACTATAGAATTTTTGATGAGTATATGTTGTTAACATATTGTTGATCAGAAATGATGTAGAATTTCTGGAAAGCATACAGGGTTATTTGAAAAGTGTTTTTCAATGGAAAACCTGGATTAAGCTATTTGAACATTGAGCATCAAGATCTATAAGGATAGATAAAAAACGCTTAATAGTACTTTCAAATGAATACATACCGTGACAAGATTTTGAAGGAGTTCAAAATAGATCAGCAAAGAAGGAGTTCTTGGCTGTGTTACAAGGTGTGAGTATTGAGTAAGACTCAAGACCTGACCACGGCAGAAGAGAGAGAAAGGACGAAGGTCGTCCCCTATGCTTAAGACGTAGGCTCTACAGTATGCTATGCTGTGTACCGCACCTGAAGTGTGCCTTGCCATGAGTTAGTCAAGGGGTACAATAGTGATCCGGGAATGGATCACATGACAGCGGTCGAACTTATCCTTAGTATCTAGTGGACTAAGGAATTTTCTCGATTATGGAGGTGGAAAAGGAGTTCGTCGTAAAGGGTTACGTCCATGCAAACTTTGACACTAATCCGGATGACCCTGAGTAGTAAACCAGATTCGTAGAGTAGAGCAGTTATTTGGAATAGCTCCAAGTACCGCGTGGTAGCCGCATCTACAAGATGACATAGAGATTTGTAAAGCACACATGGATCTGAATGTTGCAGACCCGTTGACTAAAACCTCTCTCATAAGCATAACATGATCAAACCCTAGAACTCATTGAGTGTTAATCACATGGTGATGTGAACTAGATTATTGACTCTAGTAAACTCTTGGGTATTAGTCACATGGCGATGTGAACTTTGAGTGTTAATCACATGGTGATGTGAACTAGATTATTGACTCTAGTGCAAGTGGGAGACTGTTGGAAATATTCCCTAGAGGCAATAATAAAATGGTTATTATTGTATTTCCTTGGTCATGATAATTGTCTATTGTTCATGCTATAATTGTATTAACTGGAAACCGTAATACATGTGTGAATATATAGACCACAACATGTCCCTAGTAAGCCTCTAGTTGACTAGCTCGTTGATCAATAGATGGTTATGGTTTCCTGACCATGGACATTGAATGTCATTGATAACGGGATCACATCATTAGGAGAATGATGTGATGGACAAGACCCAAACCTAAGCATAGCACAAGATCGTGTAGTTCGTTTGCTAAGAGCTTTTCTAATGTCAAGTATCATTTCCTTAGACCATGAGATTGTGCAACTCCCGGATACCGTAGGAATGCTTTGGGTGTACCAAACGTCACAACGTAACTGGGTGACTATAAGGTGCACTACAGGTATCTCCGAAAGTGTCTGTTGGATTGGCACGAATCGAGACTGGGATTTGTCACTCCGTATGACGGAGAGGTATCTCTGGGCCCACTCGGTAATGCATCATCATAATGAGCTCAATGTGACTAATGAGTTAGCCACGGGATCATGCGTTACGGAACGAGTAAAGTGACTTGCCGGTAACGAGGTTGAACGAGGTACTGGGATACCGGCGATCGAATCTCGGGCAAGTAACATACCGATAGACAAAGGGAATTGTATACGGGATTGATTAAATCCCCGACATCGTGATTCATCCGATGAGATCATCGTGGAACATGTGGGAGCCAACATGGGTATCCAGATCCCGCTGTTGGTTATTGGCCGGAGAACGTCTCGGTCATGTCTGCATGGTTCCCGAACCCGTAGGGTCTACACACTCAAGGTTCGATGACGCTAGGGTTATAGGGAATAGATATACGTGGTTACCGAATGTTGTTCGGAGTCCCGGATGAGATCCCAGACATCACGAGGAGTTTCGGAATGGTCCGGAGGTAAAGAATAATATATAGGAAGTGAGGTTTTGGCCACCGGAAGAGTTTCGGGCCTCACCGGTAATGTACCAGGACCATCGGAGGGTTCCGGGGGTCCACCGGGAGGGGCCACCAACCCCGGAGGCCTGCGTGGGCCAAGTGTGGGAAGGGACCAGCCCTTAGGTGGGCTAGTGCGCCTCCCACAAGAGGCCCAAGGCGCATGGAAAGGGGGAAGGGGGAAAACCCTAGGCTCAGATGGGCCTAAGGCCCACCTAGGATGCGCCCCCCTCTCTCCCCCTCTGGCCGCCCCCTCAGATGCATCTAGGGCTGGCCGCCACCCCTAGGGGGAAACCCTAGATGGGGGCGCAGCCCCTCCCCTTCCCCTATATATAGTGGGGTTTTTGGGGCTGCCATAAACACAAGTCTCCCTCTATCTTGGCGCAGCCCTACCCCTCTCCCTCCTCGTCTCTCGCAGTGCTTGGCGAAGCCCTGCTGGAGTGCCACACTCCTCCATCACCACCATGCCGTTGTGCTGCTGCTGGACGGAGTCTTCCCCAACCTCTTCCTCTCTCCTTGCTGGATCAAGGCACGAGAGACGTCACCGGGCTGCAAGTGTGTTGAACGCGGAGGCACCGTTGTTCGGTGCTTAGATCGGATTCGGCCGCGATCTGAATCGCTTCGTGTACGAATCCACCAACCGCGTTCTTGCAATGCTTCCGCATCGCGATCTTCAAGGGTATGAAGATGTACTCCCCTCTCTCTTGTTGCTAGTTACTCCATAGATTGGTCTTGGTGATGCGTAGAAAATTTTGAATTTCTGCTACGTTCCCCAACATTATCATGAACAAGGAAATATAATAATAACCATTTTATTATTGCCTCTAGGGCATATTTCCAACAGTCTCCCACTTGCACTAGAGTCAATAATCTAGTTACATTGTGATGAATCGTACACCCATAGAGTTCTGGTGTTGATCATGTTTCGCCCGTGGAAGAGGTTTAGTCAACGGATCTGCGACATTCAAATCCGTATGCACTTTACAAATATCTATGTCTCCATTTTGAACATTTTCACGAATGGAGTTGAAGCGACGCTTGATGTGCCTGGTCTTCTTGTGAAACCTGGGCTCCTTGGCAAGGGCAATAGCTCCAGTGTTGTCACAGAAGAGAGTCATCGGCCCGGATGCATTGGGAATAACTCCTAGGTCGGCAATGAACTCCTTCATCCAGATTACTTCATGTGCTGCCTCCGAGGCTGCCATGTACTCTGCTTCACATGTAGATCCCGCCACGACGCTTTGCTTTCAACTGCACCAACTGACTGCCCCACCATTCAAAATATACACGTATCCGGTTTGTGACTTAGAGTCATCCAGATCGGTGTCGAAGCTAGCATCGACATAACCCTTTACGACGAGCTCTTCGTCACCTCCATAAACGAGAAACATATCCTTAGTCCTTTTCAGGTACTTCAGGATGTTCTTGACCGCTGTCCAGTGTTCCATGCCGGGATTACTTTGGTACCTCCCTACCAAACTTACGGCAAGGTTTACATCAGGTCTGGTACACAGCATGGCATACATAATAGACCCTATGGCCGAGGCATAGGGGATGACACTCATCTTTTCTCTATCTTCTGCCGTGGTCGGGCATTGAGCTGTGCTCAATCTCACACCTTGCAATACAGGCAAGAACCCCTTCTTGGACTGATCCATATTGAACTTCTTCAATATCTTATCAAGGTATGTGCTTTGTGAAAGACCTATGAGGAGTCTCGATCTATCTCTATAGATCTTGATGCCTAATATGTAAGCAGCTTCTCCAAGGTCCTTCATTGAAAAACACTTATTCAAGTAGGCCTTTATGCTTTCCAAGAATTCTATATCATTTCCCATCAATAGTATGTCATCCACATATAATATGAGAAATGCTACAGAGCTCCCACTCACTTTCTTGTAAACACACGCTTCTCCATAAGTCTGTGTAAACCCAAACGCTTTGATCATCTCATCAAAGCGAATGTTCCAACTCTGAGATGCCTACACCAGCCCATAGATTGAGCGCTGGAGCTTGCATACCTTGCCAGCATTCTTAGGATCGACAAAACCTTCCGGCTGCATCATATACAATTCTTCCTTAAGGAAGCCGTTAAGGAATGCCGTTTTGATGTCCATTTGCCATATTTCATAATCGTAGAATGCGGCAATTGCTAACATGATTCGGACGGACTTTAGCTTCGCTATGGGTGAGAAGGTCTCATCGTAGTCAACTCCTTGAACTTGTCGATAACCCTTAGCGACAAGTCGAGCTTTATAGATGGTAACATTTCCATCCGCGTCCGTCTTCTTCTTAAAGATCCATTTATTTTCTATCGCTCGCCGATCATCGGGCAAGTCTGTCAAAGTCCATACTTTGTTTTCATACATGGATCCTATCTCGGATTGCATGGCTTCAAGCCATTAGTTGGAATCTGGGCCCGCCATTGCTTCTTCATAGTTCGAAGGTTCACCGTTGTCCAACAACATGATTTCCATGACAGGGTTGCCGTACCACTCTGGTGCGGAACGTGTCCTTGTGGACCTACGAAGGTCAGTGGTAACTTGATCATGATCGTCATCATTAACTTCCTCTCTTGTCGGTGCAGGCACCACAGAAACATTTTCTTGTGCTGCGCTACTTTTTGGTTCGAGAGGGGTCATCTCATCAGGTTTCACTTTCCTCCCACTTACTTCTTGCCTTCGGATCTGAGGTAGAAGGTATACCCAATGGTTTCCTTAGGGTATCCTATGAAGACACATTTTTCCGACTTGGGTTCGAGCTTTTCAGGTTGAAGTTTCTTGACATAAGCATCGCATCCCCAAACTTTAAGAAACGACAGCTTAGGTTTCTTTCCAAACCATAATTCATACGGTGTCGTCTCAACGGATTTCGACAGAGCCCTATTTAAAGTGAATGCGGCAGTCTCTAAAGCATAACCTCAGAATGATAGCGGTAGATCGGTAAGAGACATCATAGATCGCACCATATCCAATAGAGTGCGATTACGACGTTCGGACACACCATTACACTGAGGTGTTCCAGGCGGCGTGAGTTGTGAAATAATTCCACATTTCCTTAAGTGTGTGCCAAATTCGTGACTCAAACCCCTCCACGATCTGATCGTAAGAACTTTATTTTCCTGTCACGTTGATTCTCAACCTCACTCGGAAATTCCTTGAACTTTTCAAAGGTCTCAGACTTGTGTTTCATTAAGTAGACATACCCATATCTACTTAAGTCATCAGTGAGGGTGAGAACATAACGATAGCCACCGCGAGCCTCAACGCTCATTGGACCGCACACATCAGTATGTATGATTTCCAATAAGTTGGTTGCTCGCTCCATTGTTCCGGAGAACGGAGTCTTGGTCATTTTGCCCATGAGGCATGGTTCGCACGTGTCAAATGATTCATAATCAAGAGACTCCAAAAGTCCATCTGCATGGAGTTTCTTCATGCATTTGACACCAATGTTACCAAGGCGGCAGTGCCACAAGTATGTGGGACTATCATTATCAACCTTACATTTCTTGGCATTCACACTATGAATATGCGTAACATCACGTTCGAGATTCATTAAGAATAAACCATTGACCAGCGGGGCATGACCATAAAACATATCTCTCATATAAATAGAACAACCATTATTCTCGGATTTAAATGAGTAGCCATCTCGCATCAAACGAGATCCAGATACAATGTTCATGCTCAAAGCTGGCACTAAATAACAATTATTGAGGTTTAAAACTAATCCCGTAGGTAAATGTAGAGGTAGCGTGCTGACGGCGATCACATCGACCTTGGAACCATTCCCGACACGCGTCGTCACCTCGTCCTTCGCCAGTCTTCGCTTATTCCGCAGCTCCAGCCCACGCTCCGTGCTGCTCGAAACGCTTTTGGAGCCCCGGTTCTAAACTGTAAAGCATGCCGCACTGAACCAGGGAGTAATCATCAACACGTGTTTGCCAGGCGTTCATAATGTCTTGGTTTGCTGGGACGGGTGCTTCACCTAGCGGTGCTTCAAGGACATATGCTTTCTTGGCAGCTATGAGGATAATCCTCAAGTTCTGGACCCAGTCCGTATAGTTGCTACCATCATCTTTCAGCTTGGTTTTCTCTAGGAACGCGTTGAAGTTGAGGTTGACATTAGCGTGGGCCATTTGATCTACAAGACATATTGTAAATATTTTAGACTAAGTTCATGATAATTAAGTTCATCTAATCAAATTATTAATGAACTCCCACTCAGACAGACATCCCTCTAGTCATCTAAGTGATACATGATCTGAGTCAACTAGGCCGTGTCCGATCATCACATGAGACGGACTAGTCATCATCGGTGAACATCTTCATGTTGATCGTATCTGCTATACGACTCATGTTGGACCTTTCGGTCTCTTGTGTTCCGAGGCCATGTATGTACATGCTAGGCTCGTCAAGTCAACCTAAGTGTATTGCGTGTGTAAATCTGGCTTACACCCATTGTATGCGAATGTTAGAACCTACCACACCCGATCATCACGTGGTGCTTCGGAACAACGAACCTTCGCAATGGTGCACAGTTAGGGGGGACACTTTCTTGAAATTTTAGCGAGGGATCATCTTATTTATGCTACCGTCGTTCTAAGAAATAAGATGTAAAACATGATAAACATCACATGCAATCAAATAGTGACATGATATGGCCAATATCATTTTGCTCCTTTTGATCTCCATCTTCGGGGCGCCATGTTCATCATTGTCACCGGCATGACACCATGTTCTCCATCATCATGATCTCCATCATCGTGTCTTCATGAAGTTGTCTCGCCAACTATTACTTCTACTACTATGGCTAACGGTTAGCAATAAAGTAAAGTAATTACATGACGTTTCAGTTGACACGCAGGTCATAAATAAATTAAGACAACTCCTATGGCTCCTGCCGGTTGTCATACTCATCGACATGCAAGTCGTGATTCCTATTACAAGAACATGATCAATCTCATACATCACATATATCATTCATCACATTCTTCAGGCCATATCACATCACATGACACATGCTGCAAAAACAAGTTAGACGTCCTCTAATTGTTGTTGCAAACTTTTACGTGGCTGCTATAGGTTTCTAGCAAGAACGTTTCTTACCTACGCCAAAACCACGACGTGATATGCCAATTTCTATTTACCCTTCATAAGGACCCTTTTCATCGAATCCGATCCGACTAAAGTGGGAGAGACAGACACCCGCTAGCCACCTTATGCAACTAGTGCATGTCAGTCGGTGGAACCTGTCTCACGTAAGCGTACGTGTAAGGTCGGTCCGGGCCGCTTCATCCCACGATGCCGCCGAATCAAGATAAGACTAGTAACGGCAAGTAAATTGACAAAATCGACACCCACAACAACTTGTGTTCTACTCGTGCATAGAAACTACGCATAGACCTAGCTCAAGATGCCACTGTTGGGGATCGTTGCAGAAATTAAAAAATTTCTACGCATCACCAAGATCAATCTATGGAGTTTACTAGCAACGAGAGGGGAGGAGTGCATCTACATACCCTTGTAGATCGCGAGCGGAAGCGTTCAAGAGAACGGGGTTGATGGAGTCGTACTCGTCGTTATCCAAATCACCGATGATCCTAGCGCCGAACGGACGGCACCTCCGCATTCAACACACGTACGGAGCGGAGACGTCTCCTCCTTCTTGATCCAGCAAGGGGGAAGGAGAAGTTGATGGAGATCCAGCAGCACGACGGCGTGGTGGTGGAAGCAGCGGGATTCCAGCAGGGCTTCGCCAAGCGCTACTGGAGGAGGAAGAGGTGTCACGGGAGGGAGAGGGAGGCGCCAGGGCTTAGGGTGCGGCTGCCCTCCCTCCCCTCCACTATATATAGGGGCTAGGGGGCGCGCATGCCCCCCTTGGAGATCCCATCTAGAGGGGGGGCGGCACCCCCGGGGCGGCGGCCCCTCGGGGGGCAACGTCCCCCTTAGGGTTTCCAACCAGGGGGGCGCATGCCCCCACGGGGGGCAACGGCCCCCTAGGGTTTCCAACCCTAGGCGCCTTGGGCCCTTGGGTGGGGCGCACCAGCCCACCAGGGGCTGGTTCCCACGCCACTTCAGCCCATGGGGCCCTCCGGGATAGGTGGCCCCACCCGGTGGACCCCCGGGACCCTTCCGGTGGTCCCGGTACAATACCGGTGACCCCCGAAACTCTCCCGGTGGCCGAAACTGGACTTACTATATATAAATCTTTACCTCCGGACCATTCCGGAACTCCTCGTGATGTCCGGGATCTCATCCGGGACTCCGAACAACTTTCGGTTAACCGCATACTAATATCTCTACAACTCTAGCGTCACCGAACCTTAAGTGTGTAGACCCTACGGTTTCGGGAATCATGCAGACGTGACCGAGACACCTCTCTAGCCAATAACCAACAGCGGGGTCTGGATACCCATGTTGGCTCCCACACGTTCCACAATGATTCATCGGATGAACCACGATGTCGAGGATTCAAGCAATCCCGTACACAATTCCCTTTGTCAATCGGTACGTTACTTGCCCGAGATTCGATCGTCGGTATCCCAATACCTCGTTCAATCTCGTTACCGGCAAGTCACTTTACTTGTTCTGTAATGCATGATCCCGTCACTAACACTTAGTCACATTGAGCTCATTATGATGATGCATTACCGAGTGGGCCTAGAGATACCTCTCCGTCATACGGAGTGACAAATCCCAGTCTCGATCCGTGCCAACCCAACAGACACTTTCGGAGATACCTGTAGTGCACCTTTATAGCCACCCAGTTACGTTGTGACGTTTGGTACACCCAAAGCATTCGTACGGTATCCGGGAGTTGCACGATCTCATGGTCTAAGGAAATGATACTTGACATTAGAAAAGCTTTAGCAAACGGACTACACGATCTTGTGCTATGCTTAGGATTGGGTCTTGTCCATCACATCATTCTCCTAATGATGTGATCCCGTTATCAATGACATCCAATGTCCATGGTCAGGAAACCATAACCATCTATTGATCAATGAGCTAGTCAACTAGAGGCTCACTAGGGACATGTTATGGCCTATGTGTTCACACATGTATTACGATTTCCGGATAACACAATTATAGCATGAACAATAGACAATTATCATGAACAAGGAAATATAACAATAACCATTTTATTATTGCCTCTAGGGCATATTTCCAACAGGCGATACCTGTCAGTCTGATTTAGCATGTTAGAATTGCTCACAACATTTCTTTCGGCATGTCAATGAAAATGGCCCTTCCCGTTCTGATGTTCATTATGTCTATTGAAGTCCTCACCATCTTTATATTCATTACATATTCCCAATAGCTTATTTCTTAATACCTAAAATGAATACCATGAGCTCATTCTTACATTTCT